>NW_028301578.1:6380000-6495000 GCF_042242905.1 Orbicella faveolata | reverse complement strand
AGCGCGTAAGACATTTGACTATGAAAGCGTGTTTAAAAATTCAAACGTCCGGAGATACTAGAGTTGAAGGGGAAAGAAATAAGGGCTCTCAGTCCTGGTCCACACTAATCCGTGACGAAACTAATATTTTCGAAAACGCTCTTCCAGCCGGAGGAATTTGAAAACGCCGGCTTTTCGTGTTCACGTGGACATAAAAAAAAAAAAAAAAAAAATTGAAAAAGGAGCTTTTCGAAAACGACGATGTCACGATGCGTGATTTTATATGATTTCCCCGTCCGAGTTTTCCTCAAACAGAAATCAAAATGACCGGTGATTGTTGCGTTTTAAAACTCGTCCGGCGTAGTGTAGATGGAAAACATTTGATGCTTTTTCAGAGTAAAACCTCCGTTTGCAAATTCCTGCAGTGAAGTGTAGACCGGGCCTTAGATTTGAACGATACATAATAATTACGATACCTCTGCAGAATTTCCCATTTCCGGTGCTGTCTCCACGACAATAGCACTTTCCGATATCACACCTTGCCCGAGAATGGCAATGATTGTCAGCTTGGCATGGGTTTAGAGGCCCTAACAGAATCAAATGCGAATATCATGAGTTTAGTGGCTGAGTGCGTGAACCGAACGAGAAATTATATAGCTAGAACCCAAGCGCTGTTCAAGATCTGTGCAAAATATCCCAAAGCAAAATTTCCTATGGGAAATTCTATCCTCATTATCAAAGCGTACTTTTTTTTTGAAAGTGGTGAATCATTAGGAAATTGTGAAGTTTTGTAAATTGTGGGTGCTTAATGAATTGTTAATGTCTCTGGAGCTGGAGAGCTTAAATATTTGGACCAGCTCGCTTTGGCTTGTCTGCTGCCATTTACTGTGCGACCTCATGTCAACAACAGGCCAGCAGCAGACGTGGCTGGAGATATATCACCAACAGTGTACATAGGGTTCAGAGCTACCTTAAATCTTCAAAACTTTAAAGTAGCTCTAAACTCTACGTACGGATTGTTTTTTTTTTTAAACTTTGCCAAAAGTTGCGTGTTATCATTCTTATTAAAATTTGATAATTTAAAACAGGTTACGCGTGCCGTTTTTGAATTATAAGACCCTAAAGCTATAGTTAAGGGTGTTTTAGCAGGTCATACTGTTGCTTTGCTAATCTATTGTGTCACGAGAATGATAAAAACATGTTTAGTAGTAAATGGGCAGTGTTTTGACACCATGATTGTAGCATCAAGTGATAAAGAGTGGTTATAATGACCCATCAAAACCTAACTGCTGGAAATTGTTTTGAGCAATCTTAAATTATTTGTGGAGGGTTTCATATACCATAAAAAAACTAGTATCATTACTACTGATGTCATAACGCTTCTATTCATTGCGTTCATTGTTTGGCGTTCTTACCAGGCTCGCATGATTTGTTGTTGCCCATTGCAAGTCCGTCCTTGCAGGTGCATTTTCCTACGGTGCATGCGAGATAGTTGTGTTTGCAGTCCGCATCCTTCAAGCATTCTACAGTAAAAAAGGAATATTGAACGATTATTCCAGAGTGCAAGGAGAACACCAAGTCAGGACTCTGCACTGGAACTAGTGTTCCATATCTATCTACCGACCGACCGACCGACCGAGCGAGAGATAGAGGGAGCGACCAATGTTTAAATGTGTACTGGGGGTTGGTTTTAGGGAATGTTGCGTTGTCTTTTTGGGTGCAAAATAATTAAATTTCAAAGACATTTATTTCATTCACTTAAAAGTATTTCGTAAAAATAATTGATTTTCACCATGTGCGAAAGTTTCAAATGGATTAAGCTTCTGGTGGTTGAATTGCAGAAGGATGATCTACAGATTCCTGTAAAAATTTCTTTGGGCAAATGATTGTGAGCGACGCGAGACCTTTTCAAAGTACGTTAAAAATGCAAATATTTGACCATCCGTCGTCAAATTTCAATTCACGGGTTAGACGTATAGTTTAGCATGCGCCGCCAGAATTTCCCGTTTCCGGTGCTGTGTCCTCGACAATAGCACTTTCCGAGATGACAATATGCCCGAGAATGGCAATCATCGTCAGCTTGGCATGGGTTTAGAGGCCCTAACAGAATCAAATGCGAATATCATGAGTTAAGTGGCTGAGTGCGTGAACCGAACGAGAAATTATACAGCTAGAACCCAAGTGCGTTCAGGATCTGTGCAAAATATCCCAAAGCAAAATTTCTTCTGGCAAATTCCATCCTCGTTATCAAAGCGTACTTTTTTGGACAGTTGCGAATTATTAGGACTTTGTGACGTTTTGTAAATTGTGGGTGCTTAATGAATTGGTAACGTCTCTGGAGCTGGAGAGCTTAAATAATTGGACCAGCTAGCTTTGGCCTGTCTGCTTCCATATCATGTACGACCCCATGTCAACAACAGGCCAGCGACAGACCTGGCTGGAGATATATCACCAACACTGTACATAGGGTTCAGAGCTATCTTAAATTTTCAAAACTTTAAAGTAGCTGTGAACTCTATGTACCGATTCTTTTTTTAAAGAAACTTAAAGTTGCGTGTTATCATTCTTATTAAATTTTGATGATTTAAAAAAATTTGCGCGTGGCGTGTTTGAATTATAAACCCCTAACGCTGTAATTAAGGGTGTTTTTGCAGGTCATACTGTTGCTTTGCTAACCTACTGTGTCACGAAAATGATGAAAACGTGTTCAGTAATAATTGGGCAGTGTTTTGACACCTTAATTGTAGCATCAAGTGATAAAGAGTGGATATAATGACCCATCAAAATCTAACTGCTGGAAATTGTTTTGAGCCATCTTAAATTATTTGTGGAGGGTTTCATATACCATAAAACACTAGTGTCATTACTATTGATGTCATAACGCTTCTATTCATTGCGTTCATTGTTTGGCGTTCTTACCAGGCTCGCATGATTTGTCGTCGCCCATTGCAAGTCCGTCCTTGCACGTGCATTCTCCTACGGTGCATATTCGAGAGTTATGCTCGCAGTCTGCATCCTTCAAGCATTCTACAGCAAAAAAGGAATATTGAACGATTATTCCAGGGTGGAAGGAGAATACCAAGTTAGGACTCTGCATTGGAACTAGTATTCCTTGAATATACGGTGAAGCTTATCTTGGTTTTTGAAGTATTAAGCTATCTCAACGACCATGAATATTTCTACTCCCTCACTTCCCCACATATCACAACCTGGAAGAGCTTCCAGCATTAATTTCAACCGTAGCTACTTGTTACTCAGATGGAAAGCTAAAGGCACTGTGATTATAAATTCTTAGCTTGATCAGAAACACAGCCCGTTGATGCTGGCAAGGATTCCAACCGGGCTGTGTCTCTCAAACGTCCAGGGTATTACAGTCCACTAAAACCCTTAACGTTCTTTGCTTCAGCATCATCTTTTACCCAACATCGCCATTATCTATCCAATTTGAAAAAAAAAAAAATCGAAAAAATTTGGTGTGGAACGGTGCTGTACTGCACTCTCGTCAAATTTTGTCACAGGCCTTGTACTCTTCTAGGGAAATCGCTTCGAATAGCGCCAATTTCCGAGCCATCAAGACCAACATATATACATCTTATCACTTCAGTTTCCCACTGTACGGATATTACTCACCTAAACACTTTCCATCGTTGGTTTTCCTCGAGCCAGGTTTGCATCTGCAAATTGGATCTTTAGGATATTGACGATCGACCATGCACCGAGCGTTTTTTGTGCAGTTTTTCGGACAAGGCTCTGCTACTGATAAGAAAAAGGACAAAAATGTATGTAGTTTTTTCATACCATTAAAGAGGCCGGCTAGTGCCACGGGTTGAAAGCAAAATTGGATTTTAAGAATTATCTTTATTGACGCTGTATTTACACTCACTGGTAGGCGCATCAACTTTGGTCATTTGCATTACAATAAAATCTAGCATGTATGTGAAGGAATTTCGAGCTATTTTGTAGTTTTAGCCCAAAATTGCCTCGTATCACGTTGGATTACATTGCAATGAAAATGAGAAAAATTAATCGTGAAAAAGGCTATTACCATTGAGACAAAACACAAAGTGAGCTCACGAAACTTAAAACAAAAAGGATTTTTAAACGCTAACTTACTAAACCAGTTTTAGCCTTAGTAGTTTTTTTTAACCTTAGTTCTGGTTTTACACCTTAGTTGTAGTCTTACGTTTTTAGGCTTTTAATGTATTTTAGACCTTTATTTTTAGAGGACCGTCCTGAAAACCACCAGTAGGTGATTGCAGGCCTCCTCTTAAAACACTAATTTATTATCATTGACTGGTAGTCGGTTTCAAGCTCTAGCAGAATAGGAAAGGATAGGAAAAAATAAACTTGCTAACGACTAACAGCCAAAAATGCGGCTAATTTTTTGTTCACGCGTCCAGTCCCGCCATTTCCGTAAATGTTTGTTTTCTTACTTCTGCAGTACAGTCGTTTGCCAACCATAAATCCAAAACAACGGCAGACTCCATAGACACACTTTATAAATCCAGTTGGACAATCCTCATCTCTAGAACATTGCACTGGTGGAGCTAGTTGATGAAAAATAATAACAACAGGAAAATTAAACTATTTTATTGAAACGATGGACATAGAGCCCCACCACACAGCAACACTTATAAATTTGCAACAGGACATTGTAGCACATTAAGTCCGCAAGTCATAAAATTACTTATGATACTACATGTTCATCCCAAAAATTGAGCGATTACCGATTCCTAAAGGAGCCAGGTTACGGTTTGCACATCTTAAAGCCGGTTTAGCCTAAATTTTTCAGGTTCGTCGTTTGTAATCTGTGTTAATCTTCTCCATCCTGTACGATCCTTGTTCCTTCATGGTTTATTATTATCTCTTTGGTGTTTTCCTACCCTAGTTAACGATTCAGGTTTCCTTCAATTTAAGGTGGCTCAATCGGATTTTTGAGTAACGATACCGTTCAACTTCGAGCGACCAGAGCACTACCATTATCAATCCAACGGAAAATCGAACGTCACTAGTGTTCTAGAGAAAGATGAAAGTTTCAAATAGGGTACATTTCACCAAGATCTGATTTACCATAGCAACGAAATGACGCCATACCCCATTTTACATAGGATCGAATAACTTGCCACTAAGGATAATTTTGGAAATACGTCGTCGGGATCTCGGACTTGATATAGCTGTCTTAACGATGGCAAAATTTTAAAGAAAGTCTATAAGAGCGTTTCCGAGCAAATTACGAGTGAAGTTTCAAGGCGTCAAAATACAACAAAAACAAAGCAGTTTTTAAAGATGTTATTGCAGACTATGTCCACAAGACTTGACTAAATGGCATTCTTGTCTTAAATGAATCTTATAACATCTAATTACCTCGAGTGAAAATCTCGGAAAAATCGCTCCATTTGACTTTCAGAAACATTGTCTTGAATATCAACTGGTATAGGCTGTTATTTTGCTTTCTATCAAAAATTGTCCCTAAAATTCTTAAATTGGGCGGGAATTAACAACACTCGATGAATTTTTTTTTAGACTTGGCCCTCAATGAGATTAATCCATATTCAACGTTATACCGGAGTTTCGGATAAATTGCAACATTTTAAGGCTGCTAACTTTCAGCGCGTCAACGCGGCAAAATATTGCGGTGATTTCACTCATTTTGTCTGTTGTCTTTATTACAATTTTCTTTTGTCTCGAATCACCATGCTATTGTACATTTCTGTATATCACGAATTCATAAAAGGCGCGATTGCTTTCTGGCGACTTTCCCGAGGCGTGCTAAAATTTGTCGAGCTAGCACTGCAATAACAACAAAATAAACGTCACACTTTCACTCATCTCGCGTTAACGCGTCACCCCGAGGGTAAGCGGTGAACGCAAGCTGAAAATCCCTACGCTGCAAGTCTTGTTTATGTTTAACATAAACATAAACAAGACTTGACTAAATGGCATTCTGGTCTTAAATGAATGTTTAACATAAACATAAACAAGACGTATATTTTATTGTTATTGAAGTACTAGCTCTGGATATCTTAGCATGCTTCGGAAAATCAATTTTAGTTTTTTAAGGACAATTTTTGATAAAAAGCAACATAACAGCCACCTTAAAGTCATTTTGTACGTGGTCAAAATAACTCAAAATATCGTCACTGGACTCCTTTAAAGACGACCTTTTCCATTTCTGCTATTCGTTATCTGCCTTACTTCACGTTCCTTAGATTTGCTAGTACTCTGTGCTTTGGATCGTTAATGGAAAATACATAACAGACTTAATAAAGGTTAAACTGATAACGGTAACTAATCCACCTTTGTGAATTTGGAAACCTAACGTTCCGAGTTAGTTAACTCTTCGTCTGAGTATAACGTTTTGCCGGTAAGTTCCTCTGTAAATCATTGGGCAGCTAGGGTTGTGACGCTAGGACCTTAGGACCCTTACCCTATACTAGACATTGATCAGCTTGATTTTGCAGTCCTACCCTAAACTAAGCACCAAAAACCTCTGCCCTCTCCCAGAATAGATCGATATTTTGCATGCAGAAACGTAATCCCTATTGAAGTCCAACATACGCTAACTAAGCCAATATCTTACAAAGTTACTTTGAAGTTTTAATTTCTATTATAGAATCCCGGGTAGAGAGCCCTGTTCTAGACTTAATAATACACATGAAAAAATTACTCGATTCTGATTGGCTAAGAGCAGTGCAGTTCAAGTGTAACACCAGTGCAAAAAGTGTAACATCAGTGCAAAAAGTGTAACACCAGTGCAAATTACACATCAAAATTCTGGATTATGATTGACTGAAAGATAATAGGAATTTTTCTAAGAAAATGATATCAGGTAAAATGATGACGAAAATTTTGTGTTGAAACTTTGAAAAAAGTTTTCTCAAATAAGAAAAAATGGCTCCAAGAAAGATCTTCCGGCACTTCCTCCGCGCGAATTTTTTCATGTTCATATTATTAATAAGTAATCATACGGTTTTTCTCGTTCAATTTGGAGTTAATCTGCACTTGTGAGTTTTTCAAAAAGCTGAAATTACACTCGCCGAAGCGGCTCGTGCAATTTCAGCTTTTTGAAAAACTCACTCGTGCAAATTAATTCCAAATTGAACTCGAAACCGTATGATTACCTATACAAATTATTCCTTCACTGGCAACTTTTACGATAAATTATACCCTATTCTACACCAAAACTATCTGATTTCGTTACCCTATCCCGGAATAAGCTGCCTGAAAACCATGCCCTAAACAAAGGTACATACCCATGCAATATATATATGGGGGTGCCCTCCGGAACATTTTGTAGAGTACTCAGACAAGGAGCTAATGCTCGATAAGTCAGCTTGTGTTCGAAAATCGCCACATGGTTTAAGTCGATAATCAACTAAGTACTTTACTTGCCAATGGACTCGAAGAAAAAGTTACGTCAAAATTTAGCTGCTGTCATTTAAAGTAAAACACATTTATGAACTTTGTCTCATAGCATCGACAATCGTCATGCTACTGTTAAGGTCCCGAATGAATATCCACACTGCGTGTAATGGTGTGTAAAGGAGAATCTTTGTTCACAATATTTGCCTCATTAGCATAAGTGATACAGTTTCTGATGGACCTACAAAAACATTAGTTCTGAATATTGAAATGGCACAGTACTATTAACTGTCCCGAGAAATTTGAGTCCGATGTATTGAATACTTTTTGTGCGGCGCGGGTTTAAAAACCCAACATTTTACAAAGAGTGTATGAGCTCATTAGCGCTTTTGCTACTCAGATATTTTGCAGTTGTTGAAAGCCAGTTTCTCCTCTAATATTACATCTGAAGAGCCAAAACTTTCACCATTCTTTATCTTTAATTGATGCAATTGTCTTTAGCTTGCTATTCCGGCAGTTACTAAGTTTCAGAAGCTTTTCAAATCTTTGTAGTCAATGTGTGTGTGTCTACCGTGATGCCTTCTCTGCGCAAGGTCGAATGTTAATGAGGAAAATTGTAAACAATGACATCGGCAAAGATTCTCCTGTAGAGAGCACGAAATAGTTTCTTACGTGATCTGCAGCTCTCTCCATTTCCTATCCGCCCATATTTACACCTACAAATCTTCCTGTCCATCTGACAATAGCCCATATAGTCACAGTTCGTCCGCGTCAAACAAGGAAACGGCCGACTGCTTGTTTTAGCTGTAAAGAGCAAAAAGAAAATAGTTAAGTTGTGGTTTACCATGGTCGTTTAGTCTGCTACCATTTCCCAGTTCACAGTAAAACGTGGTCGAAAGTAATGTGCCTCCCAAGCCATTGGGTGCTTAGCAAAATATTGTGATCCACACAGCCATCGTCGTGTGCGTGACGCGTAAAGAATAAACGCAAAGGTTTTGATATATTTTAGGCCATCTTCCACGCTGAGATTCCTGCCGCGTATTAAAAAGACATTTACCAAGTAAGTTTTAAATTCTTGACTACGTTAGGCTGCAGTTTATTTCGTTTTGCGTGGTTTCATACGGGAATGCGGCGTAGTTCCCGTATTTCGGTGACGAGATGCATTGTCGTGGCAACAACGACGGTTACTGTCTCCCATCTCGTTACCGAAATGTCTTTTGCCTTTACAAGACAAATTTTGCTTGTTTTCTTCTTTTTTAGTACAACTTTTTTTTGAACGCCACTATGGACAACAAATCACGAGCTCGTGTACTTTGCGGGAAATAACTAACCGCATGGTCATGCAATAAACGTAATTGCCAGTGCGATAGTTAATAACAATTATTCCATGATCGCGCGTTGGATATGAGATGGTAAATAGCCAACGAGGCCCGTAGGGCCGAGTTGGTTATAACCAATCTCATATCCAACAAGCGCGAATGGAATAATTGTTTTATTAAATTCTCAACCTTCGGTTTTGCTAAATTTGATTTAAGTTTAACAAATGACGGGAAAGTTAGCTGACTTCCGGGCGCCAAAACGACATGATCTCATGATCACATGATAAGTGCACCGCCGTGCGAACAGTTGAATAAAAAATTAAAAGCGAAGCAAATTACAGCTAAAATGAATTTACAGTGATCCAAACTTCACGGTCTGTTTTGTACGGGTAAAAACCTTACTGCAGTGTCCTCGAGTGTTCAAAGTTCAAGCTCATCGGGAAGAGTAGTGATGGTGGACATTTACACTACAGTTGTAAAAATACTGGGGAAAGCTTCTCTGATCGCCATGCCGTGAAACGGAGGTTGAACAGGTGGAAAAAATTTTTTCGACAAGAACAGCTTTCCCGGACTCTTGATGGGGAAACTCTTCTGGGATTGGTCTGCATTGCTGTTGGATTTCGTTTTTCTTTCCCTTGCACTGAAGTGGCACTACCACAAGACGCATTTCCAATGAAGTCACTGAGAGCGAGTGATATCCTCTGTTGTTGTTCCATCGAAGGCCGCTCGTTGTAGGACTCAACTACCTGGTCAGACTCCTGTCCCGTTATGGCGCTGATGTACCTCGTCTCGCGATTATGGTCGGAGAGCACTGTGACAGACGTAGCTCTCAGGCAGTGGTTTGTGAGATGTGGTTCGATACCTGCTCGCTTTGACATCTCTTTCATCATGTTGTCGAGCGTAGTTGTACCAAGAGGTGCGCTGCAAAACCAGATTTTGTCGGCTGCGGGATTGAACTTATTGCTTTGACCATCTCTTGGTCTCTGAAACAGACCATCTGACGTTGGATTGACGGCCCAAGTAGTTCTTGAGCCGTTTTACTGGACATCTTTCAGATCCCGGGACGAAAAATATCTTCGCATCCGATTCATCCTCAGCATCTGCGAGGCTTCCCTGGTGATTTTTTGTAGCCGGCAAGGAACCAGGCTGACTTCTGTTCAGTTCGAAGTAAATTCACTCAACCGGGCATGCGCACGAGAACTCTCGACTCATCTCTCTGCCGTCCTCATCTCGTCGAGGACGTCATTTCGCCCGACCAGCCGTCGTATCGAAAGCGTGAGTATTTTGCTCTTGTTTTGCCTCGATAACTGTTCCAATCGCCTTTATTTTCAGTTATATTGATAGGAATGTTTATAAGGTTCACAGTTTTCGTGATTGTAGTGTAGAACACTACGCTGAGATACGAAAATGTGAATTAAAATATTTCTTGTCTGTTCGTTTGTGTTTCTGCCGTCACTGTTCAGACGCCATCACGAGTGTGCAAGCTCAATACAAGCTGTATGCATTGAGAATACATCAGTGTAAGTACAGTCGATAAAATGTTGTAAGAATGAATGCCATGGAGCATCTATCGAGCAAATAAAATACACATTTTCAAACTGATGTTTAGTTTTTTTAAGTTTTCATACGGAAATTATGGTTTCTCTATTAAAATATATTGACAGATGTTTGCTTCGCTTAGGTAAGGTAAGGTAAGGTAATTTATTTTACGTCAAGAACACGGGGAGTGGTTGCCCAAGTCTCCCGAGCCAAGGGCTCATGATAAAAGTGTTTGACATACATGTTAAAAAAAAGATTTAAAGACTATATATTAAAAAATACAAAATTATCATACTATTAATATCTTTTAAAAAAATTCAGCATCGCTGTTCACTATCGTTTAAGCCTAATAGGATAAGATTTCTACCATCTCTTTTATAGTCTAATGGATGTCATTGCTTCTGTGAATAGCTTGTACGAGGTTCGAATTATTGACGTCGCATTTTGTTTTTGGCGACACTACGGGACCCGCGAAAGTTTCCCGCGTCCACTGCCGTTGCCGTCCTGGCCTTCCCGTCCTTGTATCTTAAGGTCCCTTTTGTTGTCTCTGGGACGGCATTGTCCATGATTTCTTGTATTTCTTCCGTGGATAGCTCACCAAATCTGCTTTTTTCATCCATTTTTTTTTTTTTTTTTTTTTGTCGACGAAACTTGGTTTCCCGGGAAAGGTTTTATGCTGAGCGACATTTGCCGCATTCATTTCCATATAAGGTCAAACGCAGGCATAATGGTTGGTAACCGAGATCCCGTGAACCAATCAGAAAGCTAGAATTGCATTATCCGAGGCTGAGAATTTAATGACTGATAGTGGATGAAAGCGAAGGGTTACAAGCAAAAAATCAAATCAAAATTAGGCATTGGTATGCACCGTGAAATAAATGCAATTCTACAGTCGTGTGGATGACGGTAATGTTTTTACTAGAAAAAGAATACTGAGGCCTCCTCCACATTACGCCGGAGGAATTTGGAAACGCGGCTTTTTTTTTTTCTATCGTTAGGCCTACCGTCCACACCTATCCGTCACGAGAACGGAGCTTTTCGAAACGCTCTGCGAACCGGAGGAATTTGAGAACGGCTTTGGGTTGTGTTTTAGTGTAAACGGGAAACATTTTGAAAACAGAGCTTCTCGAAAACGATGACGTCACGATAACCATGTGATTTCTCTGAAGGAGATTTTCCAAACACAAAGCCAAAATGACTAGTGATTGTTGCGTTTTTATATTCCTCCAGCTTAGCGTGGACGGAAAACATTTGAAGCATTTTCAGAGAGAAAACATCGTTTTCAAATTTTTTCAGCCAAGGATGAACGGGGCCTCGGACACTGCAATTTGTAAATGTATGCACTGTTGAATAAATACGATTATTAAAAATAGGTCCGCAAAGCGTACTTGTTTGGGTTTAGATTTACTTCAGTTGGAGTGCTAGTTTTAAACGTCAGTATTCAGGAGTTAAAGTATCACAAGTGAATGCGCCATCACTAGAAAGATACAGGTATAAATTTAAATAAATAAGGCAATATAGATTATTAGGTATTAACATAGGTGAGTCGTTATTAATTTTATTGAAGACTGTTTACAGATATTAAATTAACTTGTGCGTGTACTGTCAAGAGGGTTTGCTGGAATATCTAAGCCAGTTACACAACAAAGTCAGCGACTGAGAATTCAACAGTTGGTCACAAATAGACACCTTGTCAATAGTGTCGATTCCACTGAAGTTCTGTGTAGGTTCTTTTGTTGATTGCCAACAATGCAAAACAAGGTAAAATGGTACTGTAAATGCAGTAAAAATAATATATATATATATATATATAACATATTTTTCATACAGTTTGCAGGCTTCTTATGATACATGTAGATCCTTGTAATGTTCAAAGTATACGTTGATGATTGACTAGTAGTTTCCATAATAGTTTGTGGATAGAAGAGTGCATCCATGTCTGTTTCTGGATTCAATATTAATCTTCAAGTGGCTGTTAGCATACAGTTGTATAAAGAGTTGTTTGATAGAGTTTCCAACTACTCACATGAGAAGTATACAGTACAGGTTTGTCAGCTGGAACTTGATAAAAAGTCAAATGCTACCTGACAAACATCAAAATTATGTCTAACGGAGTGTTCCACATTGCTCAGTGTGCTTCACTCTGGTTTATTACATGTAGGTTATTATGCTCAGATGACCTGGTACTGATGTCTCTCGTTGTAGGTGCTCTAATTTTTTATTTTGTCAAATACAATACTACTTTGATCAGTTGGAACTATTTTAAAATACAAAAGATAATAACATATTTTTTATCATGCTATTAGCAGTGGGAAGTTAATTAATTACATGTTATTTGAAGAACACAATGCAACTGTTGTCAGCTTTTTCAGGATAATTTCTTGTACACACATTCATTCACTGTAATCACATTCCTGTTCGTTTTGAACTTTTTGCATATTAGCTCGACAATCACAAATCAAGACATGTGCAGTACACCTTTCATTTTGAAGGACCAGTCCATGTTTATGAGCAAGACAATAATAGGTTTTAAGTCCTTCAATACTGACCAAAGTGTATCTCCCAAATGAAAGGGGTATCCCATGCAAATCCTCGAAGTTGAATTAAAAATATGTCAAAGCTTTGCTCTGACTCCTTTAAAACTGTAACAAACAACAATTGTAGTATCAATGATGTAATACATCAAGCACGAAAGACTGTGTTTAACCACATTTCCAAATATGAAGAAAAGTGTTTAAAATTAAACACACAGCGGAGAATTTTTTACAAAATTTGAGGTGTTGAAATGTGATGCATATGAAATGTGGTCTTCTGTGTTTGATACACTATACATACAAGTACACCTATCTTCTCAATTAAAATTGAAACTATGGAGAAAAAGGCGAATTAAAATGACAACATCTATGCCAATTACGATCAGATATCCAAACACTATCACAGTTATGATTTACATTGTTTAAACTTGATGAGTTATTGATGAGTTTGAGAAAATTATTTGAAAATGCTTCTGCAAGTGAATTTTTAGGAGACATATATTTGGCATTGCTTGATGTCAAGAGAAAAAATAATGAACATTATATTGCATTACGTTGCATTGAATGTACATTCTGGCAAAAACCGAGACTATTCCTGGAATATTAGTTAACAAAATGTAACAGTTAACGGCAAATACTTATTTTTTTTTTTGTACAGAATTGATATCTCGTAGAACTGTATGGGTTAAATCCAATATGCATATTCTGAGTGTTTTCTATTTGATTGTAAGTTTTAACAATAATCAAATGAAAATAATTTCCAACACACTGCTTACCAAAGTTCACCAAAGTGTGCTTCTGTCAGTTCCTTGACTTGCGGCCAGCAGACACAGTAGTTGTTGGATTAGTGTTATTAAATACTGCACGGCCTGGAGAGTTCTCCTTATCATTAACTTCGGTAGGTATATTTTGCAGGTTGTAGGTTGCAGGTTGCAGGTTGAAATGTAATTATAACTGGAAAACCGCTGGCACCAAAAATAATTAATAACCTATTAACTCGTCAGGGGTTCTTACATAAAGTAATTGGCGTCTTTCACATAGTGAGATACGAAGAACTTCACCCTTCGGTAAGTATATTCCGTCTTTTGTCATCGTTTTCATTGTTTAGCTCCATAAATGTGTCCCTATGTAATTATTTTTAAGAGTGCCTGCTTGTAAAAATCAGACAAATTGCTAATTTCGCGGCAAGGGTCGAAAATTCGATTTCGCTCATATTTCTATGGTAGACAGGCTAGGGCATGACAAAAACTACTGGATAGTTGTTTTTGGCAAAATAAATTTTGATTTCAAAGAAATATGCAAATTACCAAATTCCGTCAAAATCGTCATTTGACGCACCATTTTATTAAACAAGTTTTAGAGCCTCGCATGCAAAACCACATCATTCCTCCGTCTTTAAAACACTCAAATATTTTTGTGTAATGTTTAATTGTGTACTGGGTTGATTTTCGGGAATGTCGCGGTTTTTGTTGGGTTCAAAATAATTAAATTTCGAAGGCATGTATTTCATTCACTTAAAAGTATTTCGTAAAAATAATTGATTTTCACCATGTGCGGAAGCTTCAAATGGATTAAGCTTCTGGTGGTTGAATCGCAGAAGGATGATCTACAGATTCCTGTAAAAGTTTCTTTGGGCAAATGATTGTGAACGACGCGAGAACTTTTCAAAGTACATTAAAAATGCAGACATTTGACCATCCGTCGTCAAATTTCAATTTTGCGGGTTAGACATATATTTTAGCACGCGCCACATGTCTTGAGCTATATTAAGTTGAAATAGACACATGGCTGATAATTTCGAAATGTTCTAACCTTATTTGCTGTAAAAGGCAGGTCCAAACGCCGATTTGACGTGTTTCTGTCACCATTCGTCGCACATAAAACAGAAGTTTGCTTTTGTTTACACAACGTCCGATGTACATCACCAACTGTCAACTTATTTAATGGTGGAATAGCATGAATCGATGACCCTCTTTCGACACATATGCGTCTAAGTCAAAAACGGCTAAGTGATTTGTAGATAGTTGCTTGCTTTGCACTACACCAAAATATTACATTTCATCATCCTTTGATCTACTGCTGCTTGAATTCTTGCTTGCAGCAATGCTTGCAGCGATTTCTTGTTTGTTCGTCACGCAATGCTCTCATCCTATTTTAGGGGGGTTGGGGTAAGACAATTTCTATCCTCATACGTAAGGCTCCTTAAGGCTTGGCACCACAGGGAGCACACAATCTTGTTGAGTAGGAAGAGATTAAATTAAGCAATGAAAAGAATGAATAGTTAACCATTGCCCGTGTTGTCATCTTTTACCAGACAACCGCTACCTACACGCCCTGCGAAAATACTGTAACGCTAAACTCGTACCTAGGTCTTTTCGGGCTGTGCAATTATTTTTGGTTTACATATAATACAGTGGGCTACCCTCGGGGAAGTGGAAGGTGGCCGCTTAATAGAGGTTGGTGTACCTTGAATATTTTAATTTGGTAATTTGCATATTTCTTTGAAATAAAAGGATATTTTGCCAAAAAAACTATCCAGTAGTTTTTGTCATGCCATGGCCTATCTACCATAGGAATATAAGTGAAATCGAATTTTCGACCCTTGCCGAGTTATTTTCCATATTTAGGGACAGGGACTCTTAATTGCTTTTCTCAGGAGCCATAATCGGGACGGAGACCGTAAGTCTTGGGATCCGCGCGCGCACCTATGACACGGGACAACTTTTCATTTTAGAACAAATTGCACCATCCTGACGTCATATATCCGCGCGGATCCACGCACATGTCGGGGGCTCTCGCGTGGATGTTGTCACGTCGCGTGATCAAATGGTGAGAGTTGCGAGATTCTCTTGCAGATTTTTTCACAGCAATGGCAGGGAATAAGGCAGGGAATAAGAACCAGGGCTCTTATATGTAGTTTCATGCTATGAGCTGATGGAAAAGGTGAGTTTTTCAGGGTCGAAAACATGACTTCGATTTCGTGCTGTGAATGAATGCTCGCGCTAGTTGTACGCGTAAGCTTTTGCGCTTGTTCTATAAAGAAAAGTTATGTAAGAAACTCTTCACTCTCGAGTTAATTTGTGAGTTTCCCAAATAATGCTGAATCACAACCAAACCCTATTTTGATAGTTTCTTATTGTTTCTGTTTGTTTGGCGAGTTTGCAAAAGTTTTTGAAAGGAAAGTCTGACGCGTACAAGTAGCTCATTTGCATAGTGCAGCGCGTGCACTTTCAAGTCCGAGTCGTTATTTTCAATTGTTAACAAATCTTGACAAAGATTTTTTTCCTTGTCTTTTGTGCCGAGGTACTGCAAGATTTTTCACCAACGCTAAAAGACTACTAACATCATGTGTGTTTCTTTAACACTGCGAAAATGAAATAGACAAGTAGTTTCGACAACTCAACCAACAAAATCGAAATCTTTCTTCGAGTGCCGTGACTATTCGAGTTGATTAAAGAAAGCTGATTATTTCTGCTGTATTCACATATTTTCAGATAAGCTTTGAATATGTTCTTAAACATTTATCAACCTTAAACATATTTAAAAACTAGAGATACATGATTTCGATGTACGTTTTCACACGGAAGTGGGGAAGTCCAATTTGTCATGTCAGTTTTACTGACTGTACAAAACACGCATGGGCGGGCGCTCTTATTCATCGACAACAGTCAATTTATTGGATTTTTACACAAGCAAAACTGAGAAGCATCTACAGACATAAACTTTATTGCCACTTATTAGGCCTTGATAAAACTGAAACTGAAACTTGCAGTTATTATTTTCTTTTACTGTTCGGTCGAGATAGACTCTGGTGAAATCCTCGCAAGCGTGTGGCAAGAGGAGGGAAACTGTGAAGTCCTGAAACGCTGCTATATCCAGATATATCCAACCAGCTGTTAATCTTCAACATATGTGAAACCTAGAGTGGAGTAATGTGGAGCTCTTGTAAAAGAAGCTGTGGAACACAGCTTAGTCAGTGATATATATCATAAAGCGGTACATAACTAAATTTGACACTGTCTTACTTCACTCAAACTGGAGCAGCTTATGACGAAAATACTGAAGCAAAATTCCAACAGACATGGAAGTATTGAGTTGTGGGCCAAAAGCATCAAACATTTCGGGAATTTCGGACGTCATTTCCCCGCGCTACATCCGCAAAAATCCTCGCAGCATGTACGCGCGTGTTCCGCACGGGATGGCGCAATTTGTTCTAAAATAGAAAAATTGTCCCATATCATAGGGCCAGCCCCAATACTAGAAATGGCGCGCGCTTACGGTCTCCGTCCCCGATTATGGCTCCTGCTTTTGTCTATTCAGCGATGGATGTTCAGGAAACAGAGGTTATCGATTCGATCCGCTATAAGTACTGGTCGATCGACAAGCTGAGACATGTGAAATCTCTTCAAAGCCATCTGGATGGCCGCTCCACAGATGTTTCCATCGATTCCAGATTTGGCATGTTCCCTCAACAACTGAAGATCGCCATCACAAATGAAGTAAATAAATAAAGAAATGAAATAATATAAGATTTTAACAGACGGAATATACTAGCACAAGCTCAGTGTCCTTTTATTTTGGCACTCACAGGGAGGAAACCAAATTCAGCAGATATTTCAGATTTTTCTTCAAAAACAATAATTCATTGCAGGCTTACAATTATAGGAATATACTCTCCTCCCATCGCTTCAGCCAGTTTGGCCTTTAGGTGGAAGCCATCTTACTGAGCGATTGTAAACAGTGTCATATAACAGTCACGGTAATTCTACTGCCTGTGCGTTTCTTTCAAGTGCCAGCGGTTTTTTAGTTATTACTAAATTTCGACCTGCAACCTGCAACCTGCAACCTGCAAAATATACCTGCGGCATCACAAGCAATGGGATGTAGACAAATTGTAGCTCATCATATCTGTACTTGTCCCCGTTGAACATGTGATAAGGTATCCTTCGCTTCCTTGACCGGTATTGTTCAATTCATGTCCCCATGCTCCCAGTTAATAGTGTCATGTAGTTAACAAACAGCTCCAATACATGTAAGTTGAGCAGTTTGACTGCATTCACAGTTGCTCAATATGACTGCACAGTACAAGTATATGTATACGATTTACGTGATAACAGTAGAGTCCAATAACTGACACTCGTTTAGGTAAAGAGGGTGAATGCTTGCGAAAGCGAATAATTCTCCCATGCAATCCACACTGGAGACGAACCGAGCCTGGATAAGTTAATCGTTTGCGTAAGCAAAACAAATCTTGTATCGCCGAATAAATCTTCTGACGAAGATCTAAGTGAAATAACAAAAAGCACACAGTTTCCGAGAGCAGTGCGGAAAGAAAGATAATATATAACAAAACGAGGCAAAGCAATTAGAAATGGAAAACAACTTACACTGTACCTTGAAAACTGCAACCAACTCGCGACGGTAAGCTGTGCAAAAATATTACATGCACTCAAAACAGCTCAGCAATGGCCGCCGTATCGAACTCTCTCTTCATATAAGCCTACTCAATTCCTCCCAGAAGACTTCGCGATACGCGACAGTAGACAACTAAATGTAGCAAGGTGGAGGCTAAAGCTGCCACAAAAGCTGAATCATTGGATAATCCTTAGCCATCATGGGTTATGAGCCATTATACGATGCTCTCCAATATGGTAAACGTACGAGTGATTTCTTGGGGCGTTTTTACTTTTATTTTATTTTATTTTATTTTATTTTATTTCAGTCTTCTTTGTTTTTGGAGCGTTTTATTAAAACATTTATTCAACTCCCACTTGTTGGATGTGAGATAACCATAACTAACTCGGCGCTACGCGCCTTGTTGGCTATCTGCCATCTGATATCCAACGTGTGCTCGTGGAAATTCTACATCAACGTGACTGCATGTAATGTAGCTGCTGGAATTAAAATACCAAACGTCTTTCAGTCTTTCCTTCTTGAAGAAAAACCATACCTTAGATAGCCGCGGCATATTTATCATGTTTATTATCTGATTGCCATTCCTCGCTGGGTTGGTTTGCTAAATCCTCTATTTACAAACAATTTTAAGATGGCGTAGTTTATTAATTTACCTGCTTTCAGGCATGTAGGTTCACCAGCTCTTCCGAAATATCCAGGGTTACATTTGCAAGTTACCCGAGATGTTCCCGGTTGATTCAAACAATGTGAGTTCTTATACTTGCCCTTGTATTTCGCATGTCCACAAACGTCAGTTTTGCACCTTAACCACTCTGCCAAGAGATGAATCAGCACTTACTAAACTGTAAACCTAAGGCAATCAACATTTCATGATCTTAATAGAGAGCCCTTAAGCGATGACAACAGCGACCCCGAGGACAACAACTAGTAAAAACAATATTTTATACTTTATCTTAGAATTTCACAGTTGTCTAGATCTGTTCAGTCCGCCTATTGGTCCCAGAACTATTGGTCTCAGAACTCAGAAATATGTAACGCCAGCAATCAATTCCACATGAAAATACGACAAATTAGCCGCCGTCGTTCGTGTCCTCCAAAAGGCAGAGAACCAAATCATTTCAGGTTGTTGCTGTGAAAAGGACGACAAGAAATATTCAAAGATTTATAACGCACGTGCTCAGCCATTGTTCTACTCATTAAGCTTTTTCCGACGATTGCTTTTTGTTCTACACTGAGAATTGGTCCATATTTATTTTACACGGAGAAATTTATTACTCAATTCAAAACAACAGAAAAAAATGATAGGTCACCATACTCGTTTGCGAGAAAATGACGATTTACCTCTATGGCAAGGTCCAGCTGTAAAGAAAAAGTCACCATTTTTTTTAATGCGCGCGCTAATCACGCGTGAAATTATGCGCGGTAGGGATGCGCAATGCAATACTGGAGAATAACCTTAAGGTTTCTCCATAGTGTAATCATTTATGGCGTTGCGCGCGCATGTGTTACGTTTTGAATGATGTTTTTGCATTCGCTTTCACACCTAGCCCTATCAAACTTATTACATATAATAAGCAATGATTAAATAGTATTTTGCTATCATGTCTGTTAAAATTTTGGGATTTAGTCTTGAATTATAAATGCCCAAACAAATGTGTTTTTTACTGTTTTTATGGCTTTATTTGTGATTTTCATGAATTTCCTTCGGTGAAATCTTCCAAAATTTTTACATCACATCGCTTCCAGTGGGATACGAATTTTAAACACGAAAAAAGTAGGGTTTGTAGAGGCAGTTTTTTCGATATTTTCAAATTCATGTCTTTTACCGCTGCAAAAAATCTGGTCTTATAGATTTACCTGAGAAACGAGCTCCGACTAACATAAAATATTCACTACCAATCTGCCAAATTTAACGGAATTTCACCGAAGGAAACGCAAGAAAATTCGCTGTCAGTTTTGCCTTTTGTGCTCATGTTGACGTAATAAAATATCGAAAAACACTGACGTTTTCCTTTGAGCGCGCGCAGATTACTTCCTCAGCGCTCGTGCCATCGTAAAACTATAGGGAGCCGCCTTAAGGTCATCTGCAAACGCTAACACAGTCCATGTCACTCTTTCTGGGTTTCTGTCACTGTTGCTGTCGCTGTGATGGTTGTTGTCCTGTCGCTGTTGCCATCACTGCCCGCTTTCAACGTCAATGTCACATGCATCCACTGTCTGTGACACTGTCTCTGTTGCTGTCACACTTGAAAGTCGAAAGCTATTCGCAATTTGCCTTTATTTTCTATGAAAACGCTTAGTAACTGGTCAATTTAAAAACTCTCGCTATCTTCTCTACCAATCAGAAATAAAACGAAACTCTCAGACTATAACCTCCCGCGTTTCGCCGGCCCCGGCTACAGGTAATTGATTGACTTTTGATTGGTTCGGCCCTCTAATGAAGACAACTTCAACTCGGTATTGTTGAGTTAAGATTTACAGAATAAAATGAATTGTCAAAAAGTTGAAAAGCATTGATTGGTCACGTTCTTCAAAACACAACACTGCTTATTACTTTGTTAGAGAAGTTTTTGTTCTTACTCTCACACTTAAGTTTCCCATCTCCATAATCCCAATAGTCTGCACAATGACACTCGCCCCGGAGGCACTTGGCCTTCCCTTTCATACACTGATAGTCACGGTGACATTCCCATGCCATAGCTGAAAAACAAGAATTAAAAAGTATATTTAACGTAGACCAAGAAATAAAGAAAGGAGCTCGATGGAAGCCGTTCTAAGTATTTTGCATTTCTTACTCTTTTTATAGATAGAAAAATTTTACAGCCAGACTTTAATGTAATGAGGCAAACATTTATATAAATCAAGTTATTAGTTTTACGAGGAAACGACCATTTAACTGCTTCTCAAGCTTACTCAGGTCACGAAGAAAACGTCACCACGTTTAAATGCACGTGCGCTTTGAACTCCGCGCGCTTTTAACTTTTTTAACGGTTTTAACGGTTTTAACGGTGGGCATGAAATTTCCTTAACTGTATCTGTTTCCTAAATTGAATATGTATTTATTCTAATCAAATGTACGTGCGTTTGCAGTTAAAGCGTTTTTCTTCTTTGCATAAGACTTAACGTATTGTAAAAATATTTAACTGAAGGATTTCACACTAAAAAAATGTCAACAATACTTACGATATGATATTAACGTGTACTTGCAGTGAAGACCGCATATAAAAAAACCGATAACCAGGCAAATTAGGAGCTGTCTGTTGATAGTTCCCATTTTCAGCGAACCTTTTTCGTTCTTCAGCGAGATTTTTAAGCCTGCTTTTTTTAAAGCGTGCTAGCGCTCCGAATCAGCTGCGCAATTAACTTGCAAACTTCACAATGAATTACTTACGTCATGGTGATTAATTAACGCTTATTGGCCTACATCAAGCGCTTAATCTATAGTTTCCAAGCCTCCCCATCCAAACCATTGACAAAGAGGCATGGAGAGCGAGAGATCTAGAGAGGCGGAAAATTAAGTTAAAGCCCACTGGCATTGTTAAGAAATATTGTTAAAATCCGCGCTTAGGAATTACATAAGGATATGTGAGACCGTAGAAAACATCCATGAAGTCATCGGTGATCCTTGTAAGAAAAAATACGACAAATAGAGTTCCTCTTCCTGTCCGATCATCAAAGCTAATACTGGACGCATGACCAAGTAATAAAATCTCGGTATTGTGGGATCTCATTTTCTGTCCTTTTCTTGTACTTTTTCATTTTCCCTGCCAATATCAGTGATTTCCTCCCCTTACATATACTTTCTGACGGCTTCTACGTCCTCGGCTTAGCCTATTTATTGCTCCATGTGACAAGTTTGGACGCTCCATCGATATAGGGTTGCCGGTATAATAAAGAATTTGTTCATGCTTAGCGTGCTCTCCAAACTTCCCAAGTGCATCGATAACTCGATATACGCACAGCTAAAGGCATGAACCATTTTTTTTTTATGACATGGCGACAAAAACTTGGGCGCTAAAACAAGTTTATTTGTGATTGACTAAAAAGTTCTCACAATACACAGTGAAGGAAAACAAGGTCATTAAGATCCTAAGACGCCACAATGAATTAGTTGGGAGACGGTTGAAGGAAACCGCTTAACCTGGTTTCTAAAATTGTCAATGAAAAATTTCGCTTCTTCGAATTAATTATAGTGAAAATGTAGGCGAACAAAGTCAAAAATGCTCAATGAAAATGTAGACAAACAAAGTCAAAATACTCAAGTCTAAGGACGCTTGCGCGAAAATTTTCCAGTCGATGGATTTTCTTTAAATTTTTACTGCAGTCAGATAATTACTTACTTGTGTCAGAAATGTAAAAAAAAAAAATTGGAGGTCACCGACTTCGTTTCAGAGATAAACTATGTGGAAAAATACCCTGATTTTGAAAAATTGGCGCGGGTAAATCAGCATGACCTACAGGGGTTTATTGTTAAAAACATCGAAGGATAATCGACGGAGGCAAACGATCTTAGTCATATTTTGTAGAAGTAGGTCTTTTGCGTAAATAATTCCAAATGTTATCAAGGTTTTCACAAAACTTAACCCTTCAAGAGGAATGTGCAACCGTCGCACAGATAAACGAAGAGCTCAAAAGAACAGAATTCGATGGTGCATTTTGCCAAAAATTCAAACTGCTAATCGATAGATTTTCGTCATTTTTTCGCTAAACGTAGAAAATCGGTAGACAAAATGATCTTTCAAAGGAAAAATAGGGATCACTGAACGTTCAAGATAGTTTAATCCAGGCAAAGCTATAGCAATGGCCATCTGCCCTATCGTTGTTCATTTTATTACTTAGCGCGCGCTCTCATGCATGACGTGGCGCGAAAATTTGCGTGCGCTTTAAGGATGCGCAGAAACAATTAGCGCGAACGTCCTTTAATAGACATCTAAGCTTGGCAAAAGTCAAAGGCTCTAAGTAAAGTTTGGATTGTTCAGATAAATATTCACATTGCCGAAAGAAAAGGAACTTGCACTAAACTCAAAGGAAATTTTGCAGCTAAATTGAAACTGCACACGTCATCTTATGTACGCACGGTTTGTTCAGGATGGCTCCATAGGAATTAGATAGGAATAGCGCGCGCGATATGTTATAATGATTTTTCTTTCATGAGACCTAAAACTGATCTTCAGTAAGGTAATTACGATCGTAATTTTAGTGGGCTTCAAAATTTGTTTTTTCTTTATTTTTTTTATTTTTTTATTTTTTTAATCTTCTGAGAGATAGTAGAAATATAATACTGTGTTTAGCGTGGAATCATTACACCGCAAAGACAGCACCGCGAATCGTCTGATACGTATAGTTAAGCCCTGTTCAGCGGGGTTTTCACTTGGTTGTGTTACCAAACACGAATACCCAGTGTTGGAATAATTCCTTTTCTTTTTTATTTTGGTTTTTTCTTCCCCATCCAAGGTGATATTATTCACTACAGAACTCAGAACTCTGTCTAAAGTTTTTCTTCTTAATTTCATCTTTTAATTTTCATATTTATTTATTTTTTTATTTATTTGCATTTGTCCATATTTATTTACAGTATCGTATAAATTATAAGGAAACGGATTGTTCGAATTCTTCTCAATTCTCCTGTCTGTTTCTCGCCTAAAAATTATAAGCAAGGCTTTTATCATTAAAAAATTTCATACAACCTAACAACCTGACAACTTAACCAGAAAGGGACTAAAATAAAACATACCACTTCTAGCCTAGATATCAGTTTTAATTTTTTTCTTTGACGATGATTTTTCCTCAATTGTTTGGTGATCTTCGTTGTAGGTGGGTGACGAGGCAAAGATGCCAAGAAATCGACTCGCAGATGGTCACAGGCCAGAGGAGGGAAAAGTAATGGGAGACAAAAGGGAACTGGACAACATCGCAGCTCCTGAAGGCTCTTGGGAATAACGTGGCGACTGAAAATCAAAGAAAGGAGAACATAGTTTATAGATATCAAGTTAATGCATTTTAGCTCAAATAATTTTTCGTTATACACTTTCTTAGCGTTATTAAAAGTATGGACGTTACTACAAGCCTTAATTTAGGGCCATGTTGGTGAATAGAGATTCAAATATTTTAGATGTGAAGTGCATATCATCTCAGTTGGAAAGTAAATAAAAGTAATTACCAGTGTTGCTTTCACTTTGCCTTAGCGTGGTTTATTTAAATGGCTATGGCTTTTTTAACTAGCTCCCCGCCTGAGTGAAGGTGGGGAAACGAGAGAACGAGAGAGTCTGAATTCTCTCTCTCTCTCTCTCTCTCTCTCTCTCTCTCTCTCTCTCTCTCTCTCTCTCTCTCTCTCTCGCCTCTCTCTCTCTCGCCTCTCTCGCCACGCCAAGAAATGTCTCGGTTATGCGAGCCAAATTGTTCATATGAATAAAAGTTGTACCCCCTGCCAGGGTTACCCTACCTGCCGAGGTGAGAACAACTCGCCCACCCGAGTTGTCTTGCCCCCCGACGGGCTCGCGATCTTCTTGTAAACGGTTGGTTAAATTTTGCAAAGAAATAAGTAAAAAGTTACCTCGGCCAGGCTAACTTGGGGGTGGGGGAGAGGGAGAATAGGAGGGTTGTCTCAGGTAACCGAGACCATATAAATGGGGCCTTTTAAAGGCGCGTTAAGTTGAAGTGTAACACCGCCGTTTAGCTCCGTAAACCTGCCGTGAAGCCCCCATTAAGGTGCCTTTTACGCTGAAGCATTTAAAGTTCTCTAAAGTCCAAGTGTGTGCAATAGCATGTTTTAAATTGAAGTAGGGTTGGAAGGTATGCAACAAACGACATCGCTGCATTTATCGACACTGCACTAAGCTGTCTTCTTGTAAACTTTCCGTACACCCGAACAACAACAAAACTAGAATTGTTACTGCACATGCAGGCGTTCCAAGCTCACGTCTCGGAAAAAGAGAAAAATTAATTATTGGACACGTACATATTTATTTATGAAGGTCCATGAAAGCGTCACGCGCTGTGTGAGTCTAAGGCGGAAAAAGCCCTGGTGACTGAGTTTGAATTGACGCGGTGTTAGGTTAGGCAAGGAACCGTCGAGAATGAACGAAAGATCTTCGATTCAGAGCGTTAATTATTCCGAAATATGAACAGTATATTTGTACGATTAGCACAACTAAGTCTGCCCTTGTACGTTCTCTGTGGGCGCGATCCATTCAACCAAAATTTCCGAGCTGATGTTTGAAAATTTCTCGGTGTCAAATGGATTGTGACGGGTTCGACCGGTCTCATTCCATTCCACTCACAAAACGAGTTTCGCGCCTGTTGGGTCACTGTTTGCTAAGGCAGTATGGCATAAACGCAATAAGGTGTAAATTTTAATGTCTGTTTAATTAATTCATTTCAATTAATCAATTAGCCTTGTGGAAGGGAGGCTGGGTTGGGTAGCTATAGGCACCCATGTGCATTACGCAAAATGTGTTATATTTACGTTGGTTTCATTGACAACATGGCAAAAATATATATGTGGTTTTGCAAATCGTATGCTATCCTTGTGATGCTCTTCTCTGCAGAACAAAAGCAATTTGCTCCAAACGCAAGCGCAGATAAGTTAGCGTCAAAGTCGACTATATGTTAAGTGAAGGATACATTTCATACAGGACTACCCACGAACGTGGAGTGCTTTTCCTTGTGGTAGAACATAACATGTGAGACGCATGCGTTCTAGCATTGCTGGTGTGATAAACTCCGTTCTCGAGTTCAGATGCACGCTTCCTTTATTATTTTTTGTCATTAACAATTATTTGCCAAAGGCGAAGTGAACATTGGCGAATATTCACCAATGTTCAGTATAATTTTCAGAGGTGAATATCAAGGACTACAAAATAACAGACTGAAAAATAAAAAACACGGACGCAATTGTTCGTGTGCATACACGTATGCAGTTGTAGTTTTAATAATAATAAGCTTACATGTACATCGATTGTCAATCAATTTACTCATTGAGTTCGGCAGTAAAACAAACGAGCGAAACACAACGAAAAATAAATTCATCCGGTACCTTTGTTTTACCGTTGCTGACTTCATTCACAGTTGTCATCATCGTCTAAAAATGAGTAGCTTTACTTTGAAGAAAACTAAATTTCGGTCAATCGATCTGACCTGCTGGCGATCAACGTAACCACTGCGTTTACGATTCTTAAAAGCCTTGAATACGAGTTCTTGAAAAGATTTTTGGTCCAAGGGCGACAGCAGTCGTTTTGAAAATTCTCCATCCTTTCAATTATCCTAGACTTAGCGTGATGTCTTTCGAAAAAATGAAAACTTCATTCAGCAACTGTCCGCCATATTTACGTGGGATATAATTTCGATTTAGCAAAGTCTCTTCCTTCGATACTTCTTGTTGAAACGCTCCTCAGTTGTATTACTTGATAGAATTGTGCATTAGTTTGACGGGGTTTCATTGCTAACTCCAAAGCTGGCAACAGAATAAGAATGCACTATTCCGTGACTCGACGTGGCTAGTTGACAATTAGATTAGGTCTTGTTTATCGGTGAAATGAAAGTTTGCCTTTTGAATAAAACAAAATCGTAAGGTTCCTCTTCGACTTTTCAGCAGATATGTTCCGGTTTTTAAGTTAGAAGTTTGCTTCATGACGTCTCATCTTACACTTAACTAAAATTCACATTGAAGCACGGTATCTTTTGATCCTTCTACTGGAAGTCACCGTTTGGAAAACCATATTATTCTGCCTATATATATATATATATATATATATATATATATATATATATGTATATATATATATATGTATATATATATATATATATATATATATATATATATATATGTATGTATATATATGTATATATATGTATATATATGTATATATATGTATATATATGTATATATATGTCTGAATTTATGAAAACCGTGTCAAATTTGGGGCAAAACTTTCGCGCCTGCCTGCCGGCAATAGCCCGCAGGGAGGCCTTTGCGGTGCTTGAAAAGCCAGGGGGGCTTCCGTCAAGCAGGGTGGGGGAAGATAGCCCTGGGACCTGGCTACCCGCTGATACCAAGCGGGGCTGCCAGGAGCTAACCCCAGGGGGGTGGGGTGGGTCACAGAGAGAGGCACATTCCTCAGTTAAAACTGCTCATTTTCTTTGCAGGACAGCCTTGGCCGGCAATGTCCTGCAGTCTTAGGGGCTGGCAGCCTGCCAGTCAGACACAAGCAAGTGGACTTTGATCGTAGACGTTGAAGTTCTATTTGTATTTTTTAAAAAATACTTATCACTAAAGACATGTTGTTGTGTGGGAAGGCACTTTTTCCTGCAACAACTGAGGTTGTAGGTGTTGGATCTAGGTTTTAGAATACAATGCCCTTTCTTGTTCTCTTTAGTTCTATAGGAAATGTATTGCTTATTTATTGCTTACTCTTAGATGTCTTGAGTCTTAGATAAAGAGGAAGATCTTGACATTTGCATTTTTCCGCGAATAATTTAATGTTGGATCCTACGTAATTAACTCGGTATACAATCATACAATGATCAACTAAGGCGGCTTATATTAAGGAATCTCTTATTCTGTGTTAAGCTTTCCTCAAATTCATTGGATTGACTTGTTCAATGTAATGTAATTTGGAATTTGTCTGAAAGATTAAAGATTAAAGATTAAATTCGCGCTTGACATTGCCTCTTTATGGATCAATCCTAAGTATATACTAAAAAAAAATTAGCATTACACGGTGTCTCGTACTACTCTTTATAACACCGAGGAATAGAAAAATATTTAATAGTTTGCACTGAAGCACATGTACATTCGCTGATCCGTACATAACCAGCCTCCTAACATATGTACATCTTATTTAGTGAGCCCTTTTATTGTGTAGCATCGCTTTATAAATTTAATTCTACCCTTAGAGCTCGAAATAAAAGGCATGAGTACGTTGCAGGTCAAAGGAGATAGAAATATTTCCAAAGAGCGAAAAGCTGGAAAAAACCGTGTTCAAATTAACCGGTGCTAAACGCCTAAAAGATAATAGGCAAACCCAACGAAATTGATCAGAGTTCGAAATAACGGAGAGAAGTTTCTTTCTTCGAGTTAGCCTAGTAGGGATTAAGTTAAACTTGCAACTTACACTACCCGCGTTGATCAGAAGTTCCAGGTGCAATCTGCCTTGATACTTCACTGAGAGATGGATTTGAGAATGGATGTCACGATGTTTTTTTTTTTTTTTCGCCTTTCGCGACTTCTTCGCGAAGAAATAGTTCAATTCCGCTAAAGTCATTTGGATTGGTCACATTCCATTGCAGCTCTGCAGCATCTAACGGGGTGGGGGTTTTCCAGCTGCTCGTATATTTTCTTACGATAAAGCGGTGTTTTTGGCAAAGTTTTGAATTGGCGATTATCAGTATCTTTTAGTCACCGTTAGGAAAGACAGGGAGTTTATCTTTTTTATATAACAAAGGGCTTGTAAGTGGTTTTCCTTTATTTAGGTGGGGCAGTAAAAACTTAGAATTTCAAAAGGTACCACCGTGTGCATTTATATTACAAGCTAACATTTTCCGATAAAATCATTCCTTCATATGTCCCATCTAAATTTCGTTTTTCGGCCTTTTACCTGGTGCCGCGAGTTAACTTTTATGTAATGCGTTAACTTGTACCCGGCCAACAGCATTGTTTTGGCTAGCACGCCTTCAAAACGTTCCGCGACAGTATGTTCTTTTCATCCTTAGTTAGCACGTACAATCTTTTTTAAAAGAATATTGTTTTTAGGCCCAGGCTGAGTATTCTTATCAGTTTTCTGCTTATTCTAGGCTGAAAAAATTCTTGTGAATATTCCTAGATTAGATAAAGGAATACAAAGTCGAGTTTGCCGATAAAACTTCAAATTTTAGCTGATCTAATCTTTTCCCCTCTTCCAAGAGAATTCAGCATTAGGTTGATATACTATTCCATTTAAAAATTATCAGTACTGAAGTAAGAAGATAGTATATTTCGGGATGGTATCTTTAACCCCCAGGAAACGTATTTGTGCTTGTAGTATTCACAACGAAATGGCAAGGTGCCTGCCGGTTACACTCTTTCTCTTTAGAATATTGAGGCTGAACTTTGCGAAATTTTAAGAATATTTTAAGCATGAACCCGAGGCTGCGATTTTGAAGCATGGCTCTGTTCTGTCATACACTATAATGTCTATATTCTAAGAATATTCACAATAATATTTTCAGCCTACAATCGGCAGAAAGACAAGAACATTCAGCCAGGAAAAAAAAACAATATCCTTATAAAAAAGGAGTGTAATGTTCCGTGTTTAATGCCCGTTTTATCTATATCTCGGCCAACCTAAAGCCTTCATTTTCCTCCGAAAGGTTTGCTTGTTTATTTCCAACTTAACGTTTCTTGCAACTGTGAAGTTCAAGAATGGCTTACAAAATCAGTATGCGTGTTTGCACAGGTCGAGCAATCTTTATTTGTTTTTGTTGAGGTTTGAATCCCTCGATACGGGGTTTCGCTGTATTTAAAATTGAAAGAGTTTTATATTAGTCAATTGTTTCTTTATCTCATGAGCTCACTTGTTTTGTTTATCTTACCAGCCAAGCTAAGTATCCACTCCGCACTATATAAATTGTAAGAAAGAATCGACGTCTCCGGAAAGAGATCATTCAATTGCATAAACGTGACCCATTGACCTTCCAAGTGTCAACACTCTGATAGTTCCTTATAGACGTCACCCAGAATCAGTACGTGTCTTAGTGAAGCAACTCCCAACAACTTCCAACGTAGATTAAGAAAAACGCTTTACGGCGAAGAATCGTGAACTTTCTCCGTTAAAAATGCAAATCACGTAGTCGAACGAATAAACAGATACATAAACGCACTCTAAAAGCAATGACAATTCACAAACTTAAAAATATGTTCCCAAAAGCACTCGTCTTGCAACTTGATTATCACAAGACTTTGCCCTGTCCAAAGATCTCAGCACAAGATAGCCACTATTCGAGGAAAATAAGAACCAATCTTCTCGGAATATACTGTGCAAATGAAGAAACTATTCACTGCTTCCTCTACGATGACAGTGTTGGTGGAGCAGGACCGAACGAGGTAATATCTTTGTTGAACAATCTACTCGAAAAAATGGAAACAAAATATGGCAGATTTGATCAGCTAACAATCTGGTGTGATAACTCTCCGGGCCAATTTAAAGAATGCTTCTTGTTTTTTTACCTCGATTACCTGGTGAAAAAGGGACAGTTTCTGATAATAGACCTCAAGTTTCTTTTAGAGGGACATTCCTACTCGATATGCGACAGGCGTTTTGGCTGTATTCAGAAGTTTTTTGACACAGTAGAGAGGGTTGAGTTACCACAAGAATGGGCAACTTTGCTGAAGAACAGTCCTTTAAAAAATATCGAGGTACACTGGGCAACTTTAAACATGATCAAGGACTATAAATCCTGGCTTAGGATGCAGTATATATCCAGGTGTGAGGGTCTAGATAAGGAGAAATTTGAAGTCAGAAGGTTAGCGTGGCTAAATTTTGGTTATGGAGAAGTCGCAGATTACGAGGGGAAATTGGAACTTGTACACCATCCTGAGACTGTGCTTATACGGTTTAATATTGACACTAAAGAGAAGCCAAGAATGGTTTCGTTCTACAAAAAAAAGCAAATGACAGAATTGAATTCCTATTTACTCGTACCTGCAAGACATGAACAGAGGCCTGTAAATAATCAAGTGAAAAAAGACTGTTTAAAGTTAGCGCGAAAATATTTATCTGAACGCGCACAAGCTTTTTATGCCTCACTAGCTTGTGAAGAAGACTCCTCAGATGATGAAAGTTAATAACTTTTATTATACTTTTTCTACCGAGGATGTTCACTTTATCCACAAACTTGAATAAATACACAATACTTTTTTATACATGTATTTGTGCCACTAGAACTGAAGTTACTGGCCATGGGGAAGGGTCTGGCTATTGGAATACAACGCCCACTCTTTGTCATTGTAGTCCCATAGTAGCTCTACTGTTTCTGGGATGTCATGCAGGGCGACAAGAAAAACCCTCGGATTTCTTGAGTTTTTGTTGGCGATGAAGGGCCTTACATTAGCGTTGTTCCTCGAGTGATTCAATGTTGCACCCCACGGTAATTCGCCCCTCACATTGCCTCTATATGGATCAATCCTAAATATAAATACAAAAAAGAGAACATTACACAGTGTTTCGCACTACTCTTTATAAAATGAGGAACAGAAAAACATTTCATTGTTTGATGCAGGTTTCAACAACGTAGCACTGAAGTACATGTACATACGTATATCCGTACCCAGCAAGCCTCCCAACAAATATGCATCTTATTCAGTGAGCCCTTTTTAGAGTGTAGTATCGCTTTATAAATTTATGTTTACGAGACTTGTGGCTCTTTTGGCGAACACTTAGCACGAAGGGCAAGCAAAGATGCAAATTGCGAGTTAAACGTACCAAGTGCTAGCGTTTTCAAGTGCCACTTGATTCATGGCACTCTAGAACAAGGAAATGTATCGCTTATGTCGGGAAGCGCTGTGAAATGTCACTCGTGCTTCATCAGTTAATGTTGCGTCGTGTTAAAACAAAATCCGCAGAATTTCATCAAGTAGCAGGAACGTACTATGGCAAACTTTGATTCAAATTAATTTCATTTTAAGCAGGAGCGTATAAGAAGGAAAGTTTCTTCAATTTTATATTGAAAATTCGACCATCGCACTGAGATATGATACTGCGAACTAACATAGCAGTGCGTGATGAAGTAGAAACAGTTTACGGTATCTGACTAGCTTTCCTGACGAATCACTGTAACACGGTCTACGCATGAAGAGGCCACCCATATGGCAGCAACATAGATTTAAGCTAGAACGAATAATTGTGTCTCATATTTTGAGTACTTTTTTAACGAATTTCCGTCTTTTATTTCGTGAAAAGATCTCATTCCTACCAACTTCTTATAACGCTTTTTTCTCCCGGAAAGTAACGATCCCTCGAAAGTAACCACAGCCCGAAAGTAAGAAGCTCCAAAGACTGCTAATTTCGAAAGTAACGTCGATCGTTACTTTCGGAAGTTTACGGTATCATACTAAATACTACAATGCTTCGTAAAAGATTTATGCAACGTTTTCTTTCCTTAAACGATGACTTCGCACCGTTTTACGCGCACGGTTAAGGGCTACAAAAATCCGTTTAATTGTTCTCCCACAATACAAATTGAACAATGTGAGATGTCTGAACTTCTTTTACGCGTTACTCGTACAACTGCTTCTAATGAGTACAGCTGGACAACAATAAGAACACCTAGAAATGAGGACGTGATTGGTGAGCAAAAACGGAAAAACAACTCCTTATTAGCTTGCATCTTGAGTCCTCATTTACAGTGTGTCATGTAAATGCTGTACGTAGACTTTGAAATTGCTTTTGTATCCTAAGCTCTGTCACCAATCTTGTAGTTTTCTGTTCAAAGTGGTCTATTTAAGAGCTAACCTACTATATATCTTATTATCTTGATTATAAAAAAAGCGTCTCTGTTTATCCCACGGAGTCGCCACTGAATAAATTGATATGTTCAAATTTCATTTCATTTCATTTCTAAACCAAACTACGTTAATTTTCCAATTTACCCCTGAATTTTCAATATAGTATACATAGCAAATTATAAAACAAATCTCAAAACACGCTTATGTACACACTTATAATAGCACTCACGCAATCTGGCGACCCGCACTCTCGAAAACCATGAGGGCGCAAACTTTCCCTTCCTCTCGGTAGATCTCCTCACGCCTCTTAACTTCTTCCAAAGTCAGCACTTCTCCTTCATATTCACATAGGACCTCGCACTTTTTAATGTCCCGCGAGGTGAAGGCGCATTTTCCCGCTTTTTTTACCGGGTCACTCGGCACACCGTGGAGCTTTAGAAATAAACATAATGTTCAGCATTCCGGCGACAGGTTAAATGTCCAGAAAGATAACACGAGATAGCTGATATTATGCATAACTGCTTACCTCAACTGGTGGAGCAGGTTTGGGGTTGAGGGACATATAATGCTGAACTCTCTCAGCCATTATACGCCCCCCAAATTCAACGGCTGACTCTCTCTTTGGACGCTGTAGGGCTATCCCCGTATACCCTCGAATGTTTCCACCAGCTTGGGTAGTTGATGCTATTGGCCATAGCCTCTGTTGGCCATATACAAGAACCGCTTTCTTAAATTGCTGATAAACACAAGGTAAAAAACATACAATGTTTAAATGCTGATAATGGTTCGTTCAATTTACATACATTTTTTCTCGATTACTATCATTCTTAACGACTTCGGAAACTGAGTTAAAATCGGGCCTACAATTACACAGGGCGGACATATATCTTAAACTGTTGAACTACTTGTACAAAGAACGAAGTAGGTAATCCGTAAAGATCAGCTACAGTTGGACTCTGCTACTTCGAACTCTCTGATGAAAAGAAACCCTCATCGTTTAGCTTATCTCTAGTTTAAAAGTCATAGCTCCTAGTATCAATAATATGTAAATAATAACCAGTCAAAAATAGTTCGTAACGCTTGTAATAAACATTTTCGTAAATCTTTCTCTAAGTAGTTGGATAGTAAGCTTATTGTATATTAATGGTATAATTAACAATTAGACCCGTAGCCTGCAAGGGCTACGGGTCAATAGCCCATGAGGCGAAGCCGAATGGGCTATTAACCCATGGCCCTTGAGGGCGAAGGGTCTAATTGTTTTAGTATCACCCAACTAGTCGGACAGAAAAGGCAACAATAAAGTTAGCAAATGCAAGTTGAAGAAATATTTGTTTGGGAATAAAACGAAAGAAAGCGTCATGCTCGATTGCGCCAATTTCGCTACTCGAGGACTATTACTAATAGTCCTCTACTAGCGTAGCCAATTAAAATGAAGGATTTGCATTAGTCTACTAGTTGGGTGATACTAATATAAAATAGATCGATGTGCGGGTTCATGCTGTTATTATATTTACGTTTCTAACTCAATTATTTTTAATTATAAAGTGTAGATGAAAGACAACTCATTTGACTTTTTGAAGCGCTTAATTTGCGTTAGCTAACCATCTGCAATAGCAGCTCGTTTTGTGTGCGATATCGCAGCGTGTTCAAATGGAGAGAGGATTATTATTGGAGCATGTACACACAACTTATAAACAAGAAAAGGTGATACCATGGTGAAATGAAGACCGAATCGTACCGAAAATAGTTACAACTTTAGGCTCGACAAAAATAAGGCCACCATAAATCGTCTGTGTAAACAGGCTTTAAATGAGCCTAAAGTTGAGGAGGTAATTGATAATTGGTAATTCTTTATTTATCGTGACAACTCCGCTTAGCTAAAAAGCTACTTTGCAGGAAGAACATTAAGGTCAAAGATTAAAGTACGATCACATTAGTTTCTCAACGGTGATCTGATATATGTTTCAATGTTGATATAGTTTTCAATTGTATCATTGTAGTCGGAAATAAAAGGGATTGGTACGTCGCAGGTCATGGGACACAAAAATCAATTCCAAAGAGCGGAAAGTTTGAAATAACCGAGTTCGAATTAACCGTTGCTAAATGCCTAAAATAACACCGGGGCACACCCAAGGGAAACAGATTAGAGTTCGAAAAAACGGGGAGTACAGTTTTTTTTCGGGTTAGCCTAGTAGGGATTAAGTTAAATTTGTAGGGTCCAACGGTAGTCACAATAGTTTAATGTAATCGGGTTCCAAGAATTTTAATACTTACCCTGTAAAAACTTCCCTTTTTCATGAGATCCTGAGTTTGCCCACGCGTACTGTCCTCTTCTGTCCACAATGAGACGACCCTGCAATATTCCTTAAAAATTTCTTCAGAAGAAACAAAACTTGTCTCTTCTGCCAAAGCAACAGATTTAAGGATAAACTCTTGTAAAAACGGACATTTTGCTGCTCGTTTGTGCTTAAGCATAACTCTTCTAACATTCGCAAATTTGGGCGGCATCTTTGCAGTGCTCCTACAGGTGTTTGTGAGCTGACGATCAAAGCGTTTTATTTATAGGTACTGAGATTTACCCATAAAAATCGTAGGAAACAACTGGTGCTGGCTGATTAGCCAATCAGAAACGCGAATCAGAAATTTCACTAGTGAAGAAAAATCAGCAACTGAACCGGAGCAATGAATTTTCACTAGTGATACTAGTAAAGATGCATACATGCCGTTGGTCTATCGTAGAGTGTTGTTTAGCCCAGAAAACAATAATTGCTATTTACAAAACTAAACAACAAATCAAATTGCTGGAAAGCTACTCGAGGAAAACGATTTAATGCTTCGAGGACGGTAGAAGATTTCTGTATGGGATGAGGTCGGGGTGGGGGTAGCGGAGGGGGGTTGTTTGCGCAACCTTGGCCAAAGTGGACGAAGCAATCAAAATGTACTTATTGATTGTCTGAGGCGTTTATTTAGGATAGTAGCAACTTTATGGACCTATGAAACATTCAGTGAAAACATTGACCTGTAAGCTTTCTTTTTTTTTTTTATTTATTTTCCTGTTCGGTGTTTACCATACAAAGTAACATCGGAACTCGTGCAAAAAAGAATTCAAAGGCGACGCGTCAGGAGACATATCTAGCAAAACCCGTGAGAGCGCTCTCCGCTATTGTCACCTTCTAAAAGCAACTCAATTGGATCATTTCTAATTTTGAATTTCTTGTTCAGCTTTGATTGAACCACCGACGTTTTCAAGTCGTTTTGTTTACTTTTTAATCTTGAAATATCCAAGTACCGATGAAATAAACAAATTACCAACGCAGCTGTTTCTAAATTGCTGTGAAGTTGCACACGGAAAGTCTCTATAAACATAAAAAGGAGAGCATTTATTATTGGAATGTTAGTTACAATTCTTAAGTTTGATTCCTGTAAACTGGAGGTATATTTCGTGACAAGGTCAATCAGTTGCCACCGCCTCGTATTTCGTTGACGGCCCGTCAGGATTTTTTTTTTTCGAACTCCGTCAGCAAATAAACGTGTCTACACACTTAGCCTAGTAAGTGTATAACAGCGAGGGTACTTGTAAAACAGCGAAGTACATGCGTATAGATAATTTGTCTGTGTAAATATTCCGCGAGGTTGAAGATATTAAGACCCGGTAAAGGTACCGACTTAGTGATGTCAGTCGAATGAGGGTCCTGTTAAATTTCTCAACTTCAGAAAGATTGTATCTATATTTAACACATTTTGGGATTTGGGTTTGAAGTTGAATGCATCAGTCTCTAATGATCAAGCTACAATAAATCAAAAACAGGAACAAGAAGTCCATTTCAATATAATTTTTATTTATTAAATGGCCTGTTGAACTTTTGTAGCGAGAATAGTTACATCGTATTTTAAGGAAGCGAATCTAGCCTCGCTTTCTCTTAAGTGAGACTGGCGTTGAGTTCTCAGCCGACAAATTTCATCTTCGGACCTGTGCCGCCCAGTTTTCCTCAATTGTTCCTTCAATTTATTGGAATTATTGTCGCAAGTTTGACAGGTATCTTGTCTCGCTTTTCTAAAACTAAGCATTTCCTTCAATTCACTGTTAAATATGTTTCTAAATGACGAAAAACTTCAAACTGGACCTTTATTGTTTCTTCTTAAACTGGTTGTCTTTAAATCTGGGTTTTCCTTGAGGAACTCAGACCACATTTGACGCATGGACACTTTTGAGTCAAAATACTTCTTAGCATTAGTTCGTGACTTCCGGTAATGGGATTCGCTTGCCTCGTATGAGCAAATAAAGTTTATCACCATGTTTTTCACGAGGGGCAAAAATTTTCTTGGCGTTCTCTGGCCCCTCTGGTCGGGTTCTACGGAAGGATTATCCAGATGAATTTTTTTCAGCAACACTTGTATCTTGCTTGATGACAATCCATAGCATTTTCTAAATGCGGTCCGACATACCTTTCCCAGTGGTGGTATGGTATAATTTACCCTCCGTTTTCCTCCTACGGTTACTCTTATTTCCATGAGCTTGGAAAAGAGGTAATTCTGTTCATTGTATGACTTTCGATAAACCGTGTTTCTTTGACCTCGTATAATAATTCTTGTTTAGAATGGATCTCTCCTCAAAAGGCAACCACTGTGACAGCAGGTCAAAAGTAGCCGATTTACATCTCTGAAAGCAGCATTTTTTCGTCTCAATATCGTTCGCCTATCCTTTGCCACGTAAGTCTTCTGGAGCTTGTGGCTGGTAACCAATTTCCTCCTTCCCTTTTCGACTGAACTCGCGATTGGATCACCATGGACAAAATACTGCCACGGCCTTGCGGAATCGAATTTGTATACAAGGTTGTTTAGGTCTTTTCCATCGCCATGGAGAGCGCCTGTTAGAATCGAGGGATTGTTGGCAGTCGTCATATTGTGAACGCAGTTTTGGCGAGCTTTCTGAAACGTAAAAAGCCGGCGTTTTTATTCTATGGCCTGACGTGACCGAACGAATGTACGAGCATTGTCCAGTTTGTTTACAAGCCTGACACGTCGACTGGCTGTCAAAAATTGCGAAATAGAACAGTCTGGAATCAGCCGTCAGCGAACACGCCCACCTATTTAACTCAGGCGAACACGTCCCTTATTTTCATCGCAAATATTCTGGAAAATATTACTTCCTTAAATTAAACCAAATCCATGTTTTGAAAAACAAATCTCCAACGAACTCGAAGGCAGAGGTATAATAATTAAACATTATACGAGGCTTGAATTACTTTCGCAACCTCTGGGGTGGACCACAGCCTGCTGTGAATATTTTTTTTCTTCTGTCGCCGATTTGCAGGAGAAAAGTTTGAAATACACTACAAAGTGGTACACCGCATTAATTATTAAATACTTCCCTCAACGGACATTTAATAAAGTTCTTTATTATATGGATGAACATGAACTAGTCCGCAATGAAAAACAAAAACTTCGTGAGCAGTCGATCTGCAGTCCATATTTTGTAATATGGACCGCTGAGAAGGACCGCCCACGAACCAATTACGGCAAATTGCGTTTTCAATTCATTCCGCAAAATAAAGAGTTTTTTTTTAAGAAGAAATCTTGTTACCTTCATACCACAAAAGCGACGCGAGAAACGTAAATAAATGTTTACCTTTCACGCGCTCGTTACCGGGAATGCCTATTCGGAGACGCATACTTGGAGAGGCGCATCAATTTATCAGTCCGATATTACATAGAAGCAAATCAGATAAAGTAGACTGTTCAACAGCCTCTCTATTTACGCACGCGAAAGAAAACGCGAGCGCGAAATAAAAAGCGAGATCCCTTTGTTCAAGTCGATTTTATGCGCGAGTTCGACGATAGGCTCGATTACCAGCCGCTGTTCGGGAAAGGAGCCTAGTTCGACGATCGAATAAAAAAACGTGAAAATAGAGGGCCGTGAACAGTCTAAGATAAATAGAAAACTTTTATATAGCAGTCTTATACACCGAAATCCAAAGTGCTTAACACCCAAGAAATTTATCAAAACCATCTCCATAGAGATAAACTATTTTGAGTGTTGTTTCTGACTATAGTTTGCCTGTGACTTTTCGCTCATACGCGGGAAAGACCGCGCGCAGGACTGGAAATTGGCGAACATGATAACTTCTGATTGTAAGCTCGTGGCGGTCAAATTAAATCGTGCTATGAAATGATACTTTTCGATGGTTTCACAAAGGTAACCACCTGAACGACGGCCATAATTCCATTCTATAAAGCTACACGGAATAGACTGACTTCAGGCGTGGATTATAAGCTCCCGTTTTAGCTCTGCTGGGATACCTGGACTGAGCGGTAAGTTTGCTTGCAATCTGATAATCTTTAGCTTATCTGAGTTATCGGCTTATGTTTTAGCAAAGAACTGGGTAAAAGCCTGGCGAAATTTCCTCCACTACTGAGTAATATACATCCTGGGATATAATTTTCAGCCTAAATGTGTTAAATGCAAGGCGAACCGAGGTGGAAAAACCGCGAATCTTTACTACCGAAGCCCGAAGCCTGCAAAATTGTTGTCAAATGAGTCAGAGCTGTCGCCAATGAAATACTTCTTTAACCACGTTCTTTGTCTGAAGTTACAGAAAGCAGGAATGGCCATCATCCGATTGTAGCTGTTGTTGAGAATTACAAATGTCAAAAAGTGAGTTTGAGCGTTGAATAGTAGTGACACATGCTAAGTTGTTACCGTTGAAACCAATTATCCGTAAGGGTACAGTTGAACCTTTATTTTCGAATATAGTTTCCTGTATGTTCGCTATAAAGCTAAGTTGTGAAAAACGGCCTTCGTAGCTTTCCTCGGCATAATGCTCAGTTAGGCTGACATATTATTATGATTTTAAAAGATAAAATAAGTTGTCACTACAGCTGATTTATGTGAGTTTCAATCCTTCGTCAGCTAAGAATGAACAGAATGAAGTCGTGAAATATTGGCCAAGCTTATTTTGGCCCGTCTATTTTCTACACGTTTATCACTAGAAATAAATCGATAAATGTATACCCTCTTGATTTAAAAGACCCCTTAATTAAGCAATTTCCCGTTCGTTTTGCTATTGAGTGACCCGGCCTAGTAATTGGGCAACTATAATAAGCTAAGTTTAAATTTAAGCTTAAATACGGGTTATTCAACGATCACGGACGTTACATTTGCACGAATATGGCAAGAGAAAAAGCATTAAAAAAGATACAAAAAAAATCATTCCCTCTGACTTAAATTCTTTATGACAGATAGAGAAGAGTTGCATGTTTAGTTGAGAACCCGTCAAATTGACTCTTTTCCAAAAAAAAAATATATTGAAGCTTAAATAAATGGAGCTTTCATGGACGTTTAACAGCTGAGTCAACCAAGTTCTCAAGTGCAAATCTTAAACCGTAATTTCCTGTGAATTGTGAAAACATAAAAACCATTGATATTGTTTGTTTAGGTACAAGGTAACACTTAAATTATGTACTGATAAATATTTCTTTCAATTGGTGCTTTTTATTTGATAATAAAACATTGTCATGGACGTCACATTCCAGATCATGGACTTAATACAGTGTTTCAAAAAGAAAATGAAATTAATGATGTTGAAAATATAATTTCCCTGTTCCTTCTTGACTTTTCCCACATTTATTAGAAAACTGGCCAAATGAAGCAAATATCAATCGGTTCAAGCAGCTTGTAAAGACATACAATGTTATGTTTAGCTTTTTATTGATATCTGGTTAGCTATTTTATTTGAAATTGTACCATGTTTTGTACTTTTTAGTAATCATTGCATGGTACATCTACGTCTTTAAAGATTAATTTTAGTTTCATTTTTATGATGTAAACCATACTTAAAAATTTCATGGAAAGCTGCACTATTAAATTTTTTAATATTAGGGCCTGTTTACAAGGAGAGAGGGTTACCTTAGAAGGCGGGTTACCCTAGCACTCACACATTTCCTTTTTTTTTCTTCATGTTTACAAGGCAGCTAGGGTAAACCCAGTAGGTGGGTTACCCTATCTACGTGCTAGGGTTACCCTGGCAGGCGGGTTAATTTTTTCCCTCTGTAAACACTCCAGGTAGGGTTAACCCGCCTACCCCGATTAACTTTCTAATTGTTTCCAGGCCCTTTGAATATAACCGTGCATTAAGTTCTCCCCGGTTGTAGGGTTACCCAACCTGTAAAATTTTGCTTGTAAACCCGGGCTATCTTTTGCCTTGCAGTTAGGTTTAACCCGCTCGCTAGGGTAACTCTCCCTCCTTGTAAACAGGCCCTTATTATTATTATTATTATTATTATTATTATTGTTATTATTATTGTTATTATTATTACTATTATTATTATTATTAGAAAAGGTTTTTCTAAAAAACTGCATTGTTTCAAGCTCTTTTTGAACATAGCTAATTTGATCTAGAATGGATAATAAGTTACTAGGTCTTTTGTTGAGAGTATGTTTGCATGGTTTCAGATTAATAACCTTTGTTCAGTTCCAAATTCTTAAACTTAAGAGACAAACACAAGTCTTATATTCAATGACATTAAATTTTAATCACAGAGCTATAATGACCATTTGTTGTGTTCACTTCAAAAGAGGAAAAAAACTTACGCTAATTACTGTGATGATCAATCATGTCTTCATACTTTGACATTTTGTTGACTATTACATGTATATTATTGTGTTGTTGCTATTATTATTATTCTACTTATTATTATTATTATTATTATTAATTCAACGGTAATTGCTCGAGTTCTAAGTCCTAATTTTTTGTTGAACAAAAAACTAACTTTTAGAACCAAGCTTTTTGGGCAATTATTACGAAGCCTCTTGCATTTACTGTTGTTCATGATATATTACATCCATGAATGTAACATTCATGACAAATTTAACGGCAAGTTTTTTGAGTGACCTTTTGGAACTGATAAGTTTTGTTGCCACAGATGTATGTTACTTGGTCAAGTAATAAAAAAAAACATCTAGTATGTTATTTTTATATCGGACTTAGATACAAGCCATGAGAAAAAACAAATTGCTCTAAATTACAGGGAATACTTTACTTGACATCCATGACAAAATTTTTGGCAGTTACACATTTCTTTAAGAATAAGTAAGATGAAAATACTTTGGTTCTAACCTGGACATTTAATATTACATTTAATGTGTACTAAACTCAGTTGTTTGACTTATGGTTAAAAGATTATTGCATCCATAATGCCAAAATACAAGGAGTCTATTAGTAGTCCCTTAGTTTGGGGAGGCCCCCCCCCCCCCAACCCCTCAGTAATGCATGATGATTTTTAAAACAGCAGTCCTTGTGCATTTTGGCTATGGACTTAAAATCCTAGAATAAGGTATTTTTAAAATGGTCCTTTCCTTTATTCTCATGTGGAATGGGCCATACATACAAGAAACTTTAATAGAAGCAGCAAAAAGAAACAAAATAAACTTGAGTGTAAAAGAAAACTGAGAAACACTCATCCTTTGTATTTCAAGTTCAAAACACACAAAATTTGTTAATTTTATAATGATAACATTAATTTCCAGCTAAGAAAATACATTGTGTTGCACTGTGCACCTGTTCATTAAAACTGCTCATTTTCTTTGCAGGACAGCCTTGGCCGGCAATGCCCTGTAGTCTTAGGGGCTGGCAGCCAGCCAGCCAGACATAAGCAAGGTGGGTGAGTAGGCTGTGTGTTGACAGAGTGCCTGTGGTTGATCGAGTGAAAAAGACTGTGTATTTTCTTGGAAAAGTGTCAGGGTGGTTGTGTTGAAATTAGCACGGTTTTCATAAATCCAGACATATATATATATATATATATATATATATATATATATATATATATATATATATTTCACGTTTATATTCCATTTACCTCCAGCAGTGAGTTAAAAAATACTCATCTTTAGGCGAATAAAAAGCTCTGTAATTATAAGATGTGATATTTTACTATCTCTTTACGGATGCGAAAACGTTTTGGGACCTTCGAGAAACTGAACCCTGGTGCATTATACTGTAACATAGTGACCTTTAACACTTTAATATGCTCTGGCAGCTTTATGGCATAAACTCAACCACTTCAAACATTATTTTTAATGCTTCGAAATATCACCTACCTGTGTTAGTGAAATAGCGTTAAATTTAAATATCTTAGATTATTAGATTGACACTTATTGTTTGATACAGCAGCTCTAAGGTTTCATCATAGAAAGGAAAGGCTATGTTTACATACATGTAGTACCAGAACAATAATTTATTAACTTATGTTGCGTGATGGGAACTATGGTACTAGATAGGCCTTTCCATTTCAACAGACCCCTATAAATTGTGGTTTTTTTGTGTTTTTTTTTTTACATTTTATCACAAAAACAGCAAGTAAAATTTTACATCTTCACCAGTCTGAATACTGTTTACAGTAAATGTTTGTACTGTTTGGATTCCATACATTTTTGGGAAAAAAGAGGAAACTGTGACTTTATAAACATAGCCTAAAAGATGTCTGAAGCCTTAGTTTATGTTATGCAATATAGTATGCCTTTGGCATCAAGGTTTTATGGTGAGTTTAAAATGTCAATCTCTATCTTGTGGTAAACGTTTTTTTTTTTTCCTATTTTCTGTTATTTCAAAATAACAATTCACTCTATGAAAAAAGTTGATCAATACTTCACACATACATGGTACTAATTTTTATAATCAAGTAAAGGTAAAGTCTGTATAGGAGCCACGTGGCCTAACAGCCTTGGGCTTATCCTGCTTTCTGTCGCATGAAGTGACTAGGAGTATTTCTACTCCCCCCTGGATGAGATGCTAGTCCATCGCAGGATTACCCCAACATTAAATTCGCCATTTATACACCTGGGTGGAGAGGCACTGTCAGAGTGTCATGCCCAAGAACACAAGAGAATGCTCTGGTTAGGACTTGAGTTCGGATCGCTCGATCCTGAGTTGAGCGCATTAACTATGAGGCCATCGTGCCCCCCACATTTTTCATAAAAATAATCAAGGCTAATTTAATCCTACAATAATTAGTAAGAAAAAACAGTTTATTCATTCATTTTATGACAAAGTTATTATCATTTTGTTACATTTGACTTTGTGAATTTAGTATATATTTAAGACAGTTATCCATTCGCAAACAATTTTAATTTAGTAATACGCATAAATTGCAAAATTTTTACTAGTTGTAGCTGACATCAGTATAGTTCTTAATCATTTTATCATTTACAAATTGGATAGAGCTGAACTTGACATGGTTTCGCACAATCTAAAAAAGGTCTTAAACTTTAGTCTTCTTGAAAAGTGCTTGAATTCAGTCAAAGGAGCTCAGTCATGGTATTTTGAAATTTTTTGGCCATGCACAAAATTACATTTAAGTCATCTTGTTATGGATAGAAAGAAAAAGAAACATGTTTTATTTGTTACAATATACATTGTAAACCTTATTCATGACTTATAAAAACTATTTGAATTTTACCGAGTTTTTACTTATTGCAAGAAATTTCTTATTCTGTATTTGTATATTTTCTACTATTATCATTAAGATCCACAGATTTGATTACAGTATAACAGTACATTCCATGCATTTTTCTTCAAGTCATTTATCGATAAGGGTTTCTGCCTTCGTTTTTCGATGTACATGCTATTTACAGGCTCCTTTTTCAATTTCCATGTTATTTACAGGCTCCCTTTTTTGATTTCCATGTTATTCTCAGGCTCCCTTTTTCCATTTTCATATTATTTACAAGCTCCCTTTCTCAATTTACATGTTATTTGCAGGTTCCCTTTTTCAATTTACATGTTCTTTACAGGCTACCTTTTTCCATTTTCATATTATTTATAGGTTCCCTTTTTCAATTTACATGTTATTTACACGCTTCCTTTTTGGATTTCCATGTTATTTACAGGTTCCCTTTTTGATTTACATGCTATTTAAAGTATTTTGGCAACCTCTCTGTATTAAATTTACAAAAAAAAGTTATTTCACAAGAAATTTACAGGCTATTTAAAGCATTTGCAGGAACAGTTTACATGTCATTTACATGATCTTAGCCCTTTGCTTTAAAAAATTTACAGTGTTTTCTCCATCATTTACATGTTTGACTTGAAAATGTACATGTTGTTTGGAGCCTCAAAAACATGTAAAAGAGAAAAATCATGTAAATTATTCTTTACGGTCTCTTTTGGATTATTTACATGTTAATTACATGTTATTTACATACTCTGTAAATTTTCAACTTTTCCCGTGGATCTCTCTGTTTTTAGATACAGATTAATTAAAAATGGCTTTGCGGGCCCGAAAAAAGATTCCAGGACTTTCGAGAAACGGGACGTCTGCAAATTATGTGAAAACTTTTTTAGTTCTCTCAACTCAAATTTTTGTTGTAATACTCTATTCTGACACTGGATTACTAAGAACTAAGAGGAGTCACAAAATTTTTTCATGTCTCATTTTCGTTTTTTTTTTCTTTATTTAGGTAAAGGTCTCCGAGGAGGCTCCGCCCAGGTCAGCGGCTACCTAACCACCTTTTTTCTTGGTGTGCTTGGGAGCCTGGCCCTCACAGCATAAATGGGACTTCCTGGCTGCTTGCTTAGCTGTTGCTAACTGGAATCTTTTGAATTTTTATTAATTGAAATAATATCTGTAAACTTCCCACAAGTTAAAGTCTTTACACGCTTAATTCGATGATTTATGAGCTGGACTTCACTAATTCAGTTAAAACCTGTTTTGATTTCATAAAAGACTTGTAAGGCCCACTAATTTCGGCAATACTGGTTAAGCTCAAAACAGGAAAAACACTATTTATTTTTAAGACAAAACATCTACATATCGAAGAGAAGACTTGTATATGACAAATTTCTCAAGTCTCTGTTTGGCTCATGAACGCTATGGAAATATTTTACATTGCTATGCTGTTTGTTTACAAATATTTTCATGGCTGTGTACAAATATTTTCATTGGATGAGTTTGGTTTCCGAGCTTCTAACCAAAGGAAACGTCTGTTTTAAACTAGCATTTCGTTTTTTAAAGTGTATTTATGCAATTAAAAGTCTCATTTCGAAAGTTTGGGTCTGCAGATGTGTTTCGCACCAGTCCGCAAAACGAAAAGTTGTAACACTGTAACGAGTTTCTAAAGCCAGTGTTGTGGTGCGTCGGCGTGCAAGTTAAACACTAAGCTGATTAAGCTTAAGTGGTAAAGATGGTAAAGTAACCACGGTAACGTGTTTCTGAAGCCGACTTTTCGAGAGTTAGCCATTTGTCACAGGAAATCAGCCACGTTTCCAGGCTCTCTCTCCTGTGCCTCACTTGTCGTTATAAGAGGTAGAGGAGAGAAAGCCTGGGAACTAGGATAACCCTTTCAAGCCAAAAGGTACACCAGGAAAATGTCGTTTTTAAGCCTTAAATCAGTTTTTTAGCTGCCATGACGCTAAATGGGCCTTAATTTTACCGAAAAAGCTATTTTTTCCCGAACGGAGAGATTTCCCAAGATTAGGGCCAAATATGTAGAATATTTCAATTTGGTGCATGCGCATCAGCCAAAATTTGGACTTTTTTGCGATTGCCTGTTCCGAAATTTTTTCTGACCTTTTTCCTTTCCTTTTTCTTGGCCCTTTCACTCTCGCTACCCTTTCCGTCTCACATTCTTTCGGGCTGTCCTAAAAAGTTGGGTGTTAATTATGGGCAAAGCCTGGAAATGGGACCTTGATCAATTATACGTATAATTATAGGCACCAAAACCGATAACGTTGTTTTTCAATTTGCTACGTCAAAATGTCATCGATTTCAAAAAACGACTGTTGCGCCGGTAGATCTATCCTAGCTTTACCATTTGCTTATCAAGGATATCTGGTGACATTTAAATTGATGACGTCAATGGCAGTACAAGGAGCACGACCATTAAGTGGCAATATATGGCTACTTGGGCGTCAAAGGGTTAAAAGAAGAAGGATTACGTCACATGCTCAAGATTTTGAGCATGTGACGTATTCATTAAGATATGTACTCAACGTTTTGGTCGCGGTTAAAAGGTATGACTCGAAAGGACCTCACTAAATATTCAAAACAATGACGTCAGACGATGCGTCCCGAAGAAGTGGTTTTTTTGAGGAAAGAAACCACCACTGATTTGACAACTAATTACCAATGATGGGTAAAGCTGATGAAGGTTGGTAGATAACAGAACGACAAATTTACAAATATTAGCCAGCTTTATCAAGATGCACCCGTGAGATAGCCCCTTTAAACTTAAGTGAACTTTAGTTCACCTCTCGTACGATGTAGGTCGGTAAACTTGTGTAACTGGTAACACACAATGAAAAAAGGCCTCAGTTATTTTTTGTCCCTGAAAAAGAGGCGTTTGTTAACATGAATAAAGAACTTCACCGCAAAGATCAAGTCAAGGAATCGCTGTGTGGAGTTTTAAAGCTACATTCCTTTCTAGGTACTAGAGTAAATTACAGGGACATGTATTATCTAAAAATCGTAAAAATGAGGCTAGACAGGCCGTGGTGATTTTTTCCATACAAATCTTGTAAATTTAGATAACTCACAGCTTTACCATCTTTAAACACGTACCGAAATGTTTCAGTGTATATATGTTATTTGCCAGCTGGGAGGTCCGTATGGTGAAAAACTGTGACCGAGGCAGCATTTTGAAGCCCGAGGTCACAGTTTTTCACCATACGAACCGACCGCAAGCCGGTAAATAACATGTTTATTTTTTTTTCCTGCAGTAAATTGGTTTTACAGATTACAAATGTGTTTGTTTACGCAACTCTTGTCATTGAATCGGGATGCGGGCGGTCTACTAACGATTTGTAAAAAATCTCGGCAACAAGCGAGTAATTCAGATAGTAGACAAAGAAAGATTTATTAAAAAACAGATTTTTTTCGAACTACTTTGTATTAGTTGCATTTATTTCACCAGTTAAGTTCTCCAAAATTGCTTTTCCGTTGTGAAATTCCGTGCAAAGTTTGAAGTTTTACTACAGAAACAATTTCTGTCAGTCGTTGCTTTTGAAATCACTTCGTCACTTTTCTACCGTAAATTGAATAGCAGAAGGCGAGGAAATTCGTTAAGTGTATTCCACAGCAATTCTTCTAATTACAGCAACGATCAGAGAGGTAAACTCGACTGAAATTGACTCAAATTTTACGGCGAGAGAAACAAAGGATTACGCACCATTACAGCGCCAAGCTACAAACAATTAAGCAGACTCTCACAACTTCAAAACACTCAATTGAATTTACAGTGACTTTCCTTCCCATTTTAAAGTGAACAGAGATAAACTGGCGTTGACTAATCGTCTATGGATGTGCAAAAAAGGCAAAAGATTGACGATTACCGCTAACTTTTAGGAGCGAGATTTAAGCAGCGGGAAAAAATCCGGCCCCTGGGCCGTATCGTAAAAAGCTGGACCGGTCACGTGCGTATGATTAGCCAATCAAATTCGAGGATTTAGGATTCCGGCCCGCTCAGATGCTTGAGAAAAAATAAAGTGTGTTATGCCACTTCCTTTTGATGTTACCCGGTGAGTGCTTGTAGAAACTTGACCAGATAACAGAAGTCAATGGCAGCCATTTTTGCATAAGGTTCGTAGGGATCCTTTATCACGTGAAGGCAATCACAATTTGTTTGTACTTTTTTTCTTTCTGTGTAAAGATCTCAGAAAACACGGAGAAAAGAAGAAAAAGGGCCTCTGAGCAACTCAGGGATGACATTACAAATGGAAAGGCAAGGGGAGAAAAGCGGGTATATATTGAATTTCCACGGGATTCCTACCATGCTGATCATTTTTAGGACAGGTATGTCTGTTTGTTAAAGGCCAAAACAAGTAAACGGCTATCGCCCGACCGCTACATTTTGTTACAGAATACACGAGACAAAATGATGCCTGGAGTAAACAAAATTCTGCTTTTGGGTTACAGGTGGCTGGAATATCTCAAAGAATCGACCCAAGAATAATGGAAAGAATACAAGCTCTCTCCGGGAATGGTGTCCGAGATGTAAACGAGATGAAACTTTACATCCATGTGTATTTAAAGAATAGTCTATTTCCGTGAAGCACACCTCCCCTTAAGTCTAATAAACGCTTCTGCCCCAGCAAGAGTACCCTAAAAAATCGCATGTACAATGCAGTTATCAAATAGCGTTTGGCAAAGGTTGACCAGGCGAACCTCATTGAAAAAATCAAAGTTTGGCGAGCTGAAAACAAGGGTGATTTTCGAATTTCGTTCCTATGTTGACCCAGAATTCAAGGATGCCGCTGCGGACAGTGAAGACAGTGTTGAAGAGGGCGAACTTGAAGAGGACGATCTGGAGGAAATGATAGTGGACGATGGCACCTCGAATAAAGCCTGCTATTCGTCCACAAGACGAGCTGGCAACGACGTCTCCTTAACAGATATGGGAATGAGCTCTCCCTTTTACATGCCACCTATAGGACAACAAAATATTCTCTGCCCTTCTATTTCCCCGTTGTAAAGACGAATATGGAATACAAAGTCGTAGCTTCGTTTGTAACACAATCGGAGACCTCTAATGCTGCTAAAGAGGATTTGTCTCTCATTAAGAAATGGAATCCTGATTGGGCTCCAAAACTCTTCATGGTTGATTATGCTGAAGAAGAAATTTCGGCAGTGGAAGATCTTTTCCCAGGTACCTTTGACATGAGAGGAAATTGGTAATATCGTGGGTTTTTTGTTTGATTGTTTTGTTCTTGTTGTTTGTCGAAATATACTTTAGGAACATTCCCGGTCATAAAATAGCTTAGGAACAGCACATACAGAAGAAAAACAGTTCAGCGCATGCCCGCAATTGCAATAATGTGTAGATCGACGTGTTGATCGAGACTGCCTTATATTTGACAATAAAACTAATTCTCTTTTATTAGAATGTCTGGTCTACATATGTGACTTTCATAGAAAGCAAGCGTAGGAGCGTTGCCTGTCAAAAATCAGCAACGGAATGAGCCATTTAAAGACGAAAGCCCTAGCTGCAATGAGAAGGATTGCCCGTGCAAGCACAGTTGAGGTGGTCGAGGAGAAGGTGCAGCTACGTAAAGACGACGAAGAACTTTGGGGACAGTCTCTCTTTAGAAAAAGGTTTGAAAAAACTAGGCTGAGACAATACTAGGCCCATTTAACTCCATTGTCCGTTGTACAATACAATTTTTCCCCACTGTTTGTTAGTGTAAGTTTACCTCTGGCGACCTGAATTCATTGTTTCATTTTTAAGGGTATATCTCTTGAACATTTTCCAGATTCAAGACAAGTCGGAAAACGGAATTTATTCAAAGTGATATGTATGACTACCGGGTAATGTTAGTTCTGAAAAGAACTGTCGTTGGTGACTTATGTCTCGACATACTAAGCGGAAGTCTTTTTCAGAGTCAAGCGACTCACTTGACTCTGAAGATGATAACAGTTCCTTTCCAGACAAACCATCATCTGGATGATCACCCTAGATGAACTACTGATACTCCTGGGTTCAAACTGGTTCCTATAAACTGGACTACCTAGTAAGGCATGCGCTAAAATAAGAACTACATGCCTGTGGCGTTTTGTTTCTCATCACATTCTACGCGTAATCCGCTACAACAAAACTACACCAGGTTTATACTCATTCTTTTTGTTTCTGTTTTTCAGCGCTGGGTTTGGGCATACCGCAAAGACAGAATACTTCTCAATGTCAACACCAACAATGGCTCCGAACGCCAAAACTTGGGTTTTAAATCAGACTGATTTGTTGGGAAGACAGAACTCTTCCTTGAGTACCATGCTAAGCATTCTGATATAGGAGTTTCTCCCAGAAAGCTGCGACAGGCAATACACTAGTTAAAGGTCATAATATCAGTCTGTAATATCACGTCGTTTAAGTTGCTTGTGTCCGTACGCCTGTAAGTAAGAATCCCGGCCCACAATTTTTTTTTTCGAAATTGCCTCTTCTGTTTTGTTCACTGGGTCATTCCAGAGGTCAAACCACCTCTTATTTTCCCTCCACGGTAACAAAAAACAAGTAATGGGAAATTAGCGTTTTAACCATTGGCGGGCCGTACAAGAGCTTTGAAAAAGAAGTTCTGTTCAGCAACGGTCTGAGGGTAATCACCTCCAGCAGTTTTCACCTTTTAGGCGCATATATCAAAAACATTAGTACAAGTGGCATCAGTAATAACTGATAGAAACGAATAATAAATTGATTAGCCAGTGACCTGTCATTGATTTAAGGATTGATTGATTATCAATTAGTTAATGATTACTCATTTATGTGTCGGCTGGGTTAAATAAATTTACCTCGAGTTTCAGAAAAAAATTCGTTTCTGTAGTTTTACTCGCAACAGATATGTCGAAAACAATGTTAGACTTCCAGTCAGTACCACCAGTAAAATGCTGATGTGCCTCATTATCTCCACGACCGTCCTCCCTCGCTTATCAATAACTACTTGGATAGGCTGTCTTCAGCTGTCGAGATAGGGCAAGAATGCATTCAAGTGAGAGATGAAGAACGAGGCACATTTAAAGTTAGAAGCTTGGATCCCAACACCCAGGTTGCTGGTATTGCTTGTCGTTTGGTGACGATGAAAGAATGCCACATTGTGAATGCGTTGATTGGGAGAAGCACCGCCTTCCTTGAAAGCTTTTCTCAGCTGTGTTTAGGTATTTGAAAGGTTGGGGATTTGACAAATTCCCTGCGCATTGCAGAGAATCTCCTTTGTTAACTTTGGAACATGTCGTGTTTCGTAAAGAGCCAATTGCTAAAATTGATGAGGGAGAGGAAACGGAAGATACGATACCGGAAAACAAGGTTCATGGCTCAAATGTGATTTTCGATGAAGAGCCTTCAAAACTTCCCGATAAACTGAAATCACGTAAAACGTGGAACACAAAGTGCAAAGAAGCCACAAAAGAAGTCATATCATTAACTCACATCAGTGTGGATGACACTGAAAGCTTGAAGGAATTGTGCAGCCTTGTACATGATTGTATTAATATCTTGAGCAATGCTGCCCAGAAGGAAGAAGGCCTGGTCTTAGAAAAGCCGCCAACTAAGGGTACTTCCAAGTCAAGTACATCCAAGTCAAGTACATCCGAGTCGAGTACATCGAAGTCGAGTACATCAAAGTCGAGTATACTTCCAAGTCAGGAAGTTCAAGTAGCTTTAAGGAGATCCCAACAGCGAAAAGCCGAAACCCGTTATCTGGACGGCATGGTGAAAGGGCCGAGATAATGAAAAGAAAGTTTAAAGTTAATGTTGATGCGACAGCAGGACAACCCGTCCCTAAGCGTGGCAAAAAGGGTGTGAGTGAATGTGTTATTGAAAGTGAAACTGTATCAATGGATTTAGATTACAAAGCTGATCCAGTTACATCTGATCCTAACCCTGTACCAAATTCAACTACTCCCACTGGGGTACTGGAAGCTGAATCCACTACATGTACTAAACCTAATGTTAACCCTGGCGTTCAAGCTGCTCCAAAACCGCAGAGCCAACCTACAGGAGACCCCGACACCCACTGCACTGCAGTATTACCAGCCACTCGCACTGCAGTACCACCAGCTACTCCCACTGTAGTACCACGAGCTGTTCCCACTGCAGTACCACCAGCTACTCCCACTTCAGTACCACCAGTTACTCCCACTGCAGTACCACCAGCTACTCCCACCGCAGCACCAACCGCTACTCCCACTTCAGCACCACCAGCTACTCCCACTGCAGTAGCACCAGCTACTCCCACTGCAGTACCACCAGCTACTCCCACTGCAGTACCACCAGCTACTCCCACTGCAGTACCACCAACTACTCCTACTACAGTAGCACCAGCAACGCCCACTTCAGTACCACTAGCTGCTCCAAGCTCTGTCCCTTCCAGCACAGCCAGTTCTATTATTATAGACGATAATTCTCCTGATCCTCGTTCATGGGTCAAAATTGAAAACTGCAGTCCTGATGATCCTGATAATAAACTTCTTCTCTACCCTGAAAGCAAAGCAAGCATCGTAAAAGAGAACCACTGGCTTGCTGATTCAGAAATCCATGTAGGGCACTGCTTCTAAAGAGAGATTGTCCTTACGTAGATGGCCGTCATGATCCAGCAATAAGAGGTTCACTTGTTGTGCCTTCAACATCAGAGTTCGTACAGATTCTGAACACAGTGTCTGACTTGGTGTGCCTTAGTACAATTGCAACAACACCTGGCACTGGAACAGTCAAAATCTTTGGTAGCATGTATCAAAAGCCCAATTTAATTCCAGTAGGACACGCTTGTCGTATGCTGATGTATCCCATTTCTACAGTCAATTTCATTAAAGACAAGGTCCAGAGACAAGTGGGTGCCAATGACTGTGGCTTATTTTCACTGGCCTTTGCAACTGATCATGGTTTGGACCCTGCCCATCTAAGGTATGATCAAGGATCTATGCGGCAACACTATGTTAACTGCCTAGAAAATGGAGCGATGGTGCCATTTCCCAGAACAACACGAAGGGTACCTTTTCATTTGAGCTGCAACAAATCTGCTGTTGTTATTTGTTGTTATTTACTTCAAAATCCCTCCCAGACACCCCCCTCCCCTATGCATTTGACATTTAAATTTTCAGTTTATCAAATGCCCCTGCCCCGCACCTTGGACATACTTGGAATAAAAATGACTGTGAGAAATAGGTACTTTTGTGATTATCACATGGAGATAAAATTTTAATATACTGTAATGAAATTGATATAGTGGTTGCACGAACTAAAGTGCGCGTGCTAAGATGTATAGCGGTTGTATTTGAATGTATGCCCGCACAAGTTCTAAGGCTAAGAGACGGTTATATGGCGAGTACAGAATGCGCAATGTACTCGTAATACAGGACATATAAGAGAATCACGTTATGTAGTAGCCGGTGTGTGTGAGTAGACTTGCCGTGTACAAGCAAGCTGAACGTGAGGATGTCGAGTAATTAAACCGTTGGCTGTTGGACTTTTTGATTGGAAGTTGTTGTCGCTCGCGCGCGTTGCAGTTGGTGTCAGAAGTGGGATCGAAGCACGACCAAAGTCAGCTGAAGGTCAGGTCAGATCGTTTTGTTTTGGTATAGATAGTTGTCCTGCGAACGGCTGTTGTGTGGTGCTGTAGTTAAGCTACACGACGAGATATTTTGACTTGTAGTGGCGTGCTGGTTGCTACGAAACACTTTAATTGATGTGGTAACTGCCGTTGTTTGGTCGTTAAAAAATCTATTCTAGGACATTGTTTATTGGTTGCCGTTGTTAGTTGGGGTTGCCGTTAGTTGCTGGCGTGATCCAGGCGACCGTTAAAGTTTAGTTTAGTAGCGTTGATTGAACATTGAGCTCCTTTAGGATGGCCGCGGCTGATCGGAGTTATTGCGAAGTCCAGTTGGGTGCGGAAGAAAATTATTGTGGCGAGAAACGAACAGGGGAATTGAGAAGAATTCGAACGATCTGTTTCCCTATAATTTATAAGATACTTTGAATAAATATGGACAAATTCGAATAAATAAATATGAAAATTAAAAGATGAAAATAAGAAGAAAAGACTTTAGGCAGAGTTCTGAGTTCTGCAGTGACTGATATCACCTTGGATGGGGAAGAAAAAACAAAAGATAAAAAAAAGAAAAGAAATCATTACAACACTGGGTATTGCGTACCTGTAACCCAACCAAGTGCAAACTCCGCTGAACATGGCTTAAGGTGGCTGAACACAGTTTTTGATACCTGTGTTTGATTCACCTTTTTCTATAAAAGTCTTGTTCCCACGGTCGCCAAAAATGGCAGCAACCAAGTAAACAACACAAGCTTTGGTTTTTTAATAGTTAAGCTGACGTATGTGTAGAAAATCTAGTCATTAGATTTTCTTTATATTTTGCATGCAACAAGCTTGTAACGATACTCACAAGTCAACAACATTTTGATAATAATTTAACAGAGGGATCTTTAATTATCCCTTGTTGAAGGTTTAGTGGAATATCTAGAATTTCCTTTCCTAAAGTTCAGTTTTCTTCAATACTCCAGTTACTTATTTCCTCAAGTACTTTCGTGCCAAATTTCGCGAAATTCTAATGAGTGGTTCTCGAGAAATAGGCATATTCCCGAGATAGCAATTTTCTATTCAATCGTAATTTCTTGACTTACTACTCATGCGCTGCATTTAACTAAGTTCTTTCGGTAACAACGAAAAAGCTGAGAACTGCTGGGTTCCTTGCATCGTTACCTTTTCTAACATATCTTTGTAATAAAAGATTAGAACTATCAATACACTGCGTTCTATTATAGAGAAAAATAACACAGAGAGCGGATGTTGAGTAAATAAAATGATCGCTCAATCGACGGCATGTTTGTTTTTTGCAGACATTGTGCGCGCGCTGAATCGTATTGGCAAAAGTGCGCGCAAAAACTGTGTTCGGCCACCTTAACTACACTTATCAGACGAGTCGCGGTGCTGTCTTTGTGGTGTAATGGTTCCACGTTAAACACAGTATTATATTTCTACGATCTCTCAGAAGATAAAAAATAATAAAGAAAAAAAGAAAAAAACAAATTTTGAAGCCCACTAAAATTACGATCGTAAATACCTCACTGAAGATCAGTTTTAGGTCTCATGAAAGATAGATAATTATAACATACCGTGCGGTAATCCTATCTAATTTCTATTGAGCCATCAGGAACAAAATCTCTACGTAAGCACGGCCGTGCGTCTGATAAGATGTCATGTGCAGTTTCAATTTACCTGCAAAATTTCCGTCGACTTTAGTGCAAGTTCCTTTTGTTTAAGTTTCCGCAATGTGAAGATTATTCAGAACAATCCAAATTCTACTTCGAGCCTTTAACTTTTGCCAAGCTAAGATGTTTACTTAAACGTGAGTATTTTGACTTTGTTTGTCTACATTTTCATCCAGTATTTTTGACTTTGTCTGCCTACATTTTCATTATAATTAATTCGAAGAAGCGAATTTTTCATCGACAATTTTAGAAACCAAGTTAAGCGTTTTCGCTCAACCGTTGCTCATCTGATTGTGGCGTGTTAGGATCCTAATGGCCTTTGTTTTTCTTCACCGTGCATTGTGAGAACTTTGCAGTCAATCACAAATAAACATGTATTACCGCCTAAGTTGTTGTCGCCATGTTATAAAAAAATTGGTTCATGCTTTTAGCTGTGCGTATATCGAGTTATGGATGCACTTGGGAAGTTTGGAGAGCACTCAAGAAGCTAGAGTTGCTCTCGGCTGTCACCTCGAGCAACTCTTACGCTTCTTTTGTGCTCTCCAAACTTCCCACGTGCATCCATAACTCGATATACGTACATATACGTACATATATACGTAGATATACGTACTTACGTATACGTGCACATAGCGCTCGCTGGTCCTACCTAATTCCTATTGAGCCATCATGAACGATCTGTGCGTATATAAGCTGACATGTGCAGTATTAATTTAGCTGCAATATTTTCTTTGAGTTCGGTGCAAGTTCCTTTTTTTTCGGCAAAGTGAAGATTATTGTGAACAATCAAAACTCTACTTAGAGCCTTTGACTTTTGCCAGGCTTAGATGTTTACCTTTAAACGGACGTTCACGCTAATTGTTTCTGTGCATCCTTACTGCGCACACAAATTCTCACGCCATATCATGCATGAGAGCGCGCGCTAAGTAATAAAATGAACAATGATAGGGCAGATGGCCATTGCTATAGCTTTGCCTGAATTTAACTATCTTGAAAGTTCGGTGATGCCTTTGTTTCTTTTGATGGATCATTTTTCCACCGATTTTCCATGTTTAGCGAAAAAATTAAGAAAATCTATTGACTAGAAGTTTGAATTTTTTGCAAAATGCACCATCAAATTCCGTTCTTTTTAGCTCTTCGTTTATCTGTGCGACGGTTCCAAATGCCTCTTGAACGGTTAAGTTTTGTGAAAACCTTGGTAACATTTCGAATTATTTACGCAACAGACCCACTTCTACAAAATATGACTAAGATCGTTTGCCTCCGTTGACTCACCTTCGAAATTTTTAACTATAAGCCCCTGTAGACCATGCTGAGTTACGTGCGCCAATTTTTCAAAATCAGGGTAGTTTTCCACACACTTTATCTCTGAAACGAAGTTGGTGACCCCCAACTTTTTTACATTTCTGACACAAGTATTTCATTATCTGACTTCAGTAAAAATTTAGCATAATGGCGGCAAGACGTTTGACATGTGCTCCGAAAGAAAGTTCATTTTCTTCCTCGAATACGTTGTGAAAGTCATCTTCTTTGCCGGATATTTCAATGTTATGTACTAATCCAACGAATGACGGCAGTTTTCTTGTGAAAGATACTCATCCCTGCGAATATCTTGTTGAATCTGGCAATGGTGGGACGAGTAACAACGAACAACTACTTCGAAAGGCCCTAAAAGGAAAAGAACTTAAAAACCTTAGCCTTAAAGAACTCAAGTCTGAACTTGACATGCGAGGTTTAACTAAAGCAGGGAAAAAAGCCGCTTTGTCTGAGAGACTGAAGTCAGCAATTTTGAACGAAGACTCTCGCCCGAGTGCTAGCAACAAGAGCGTTGCTAAAGACATCGAGGCTGTCAAGACTAGTGATGATCAACCCGAGGTTAGAAATTGTCCATGTTATCATCGTCTCAGTCCTCTTATTGAAGATCTAAAATCTGAGATACGTGACATCAGACAAAAAATGTCCTGCTCGGATGATCGTCCTGCTGAAGCAGGTTTGGAGTCGTCGATCAAAAGGTTTAAAGAAGAAAACGACTATTTACGTACACAGATGGCCGCCATGAGCGAACGTTACGACCGTATAAAAGAGGAGCGAGATTCCTTAAAACTCGTTGCTTCAATTATTTCCAAAGATCTGTACCGACAAAGCCGAGAGAACATTTCAGATAATACGCCATCATCGGCAAATTTGCTTAGTTCAAAGTCATTAATTCAAGATGAAATTAAGGATCAAGAGTCTCAAGAGAACACTAATGACTGGAAAACTGTTAAAACTGGTGTTAACAAGAAACAAAGAAGATCCTAAACTCGAACGAAATCTAAATATACCTCCACGAACAACAAGCCTAACCCTACCGACAGTGAGGCTTCAGCACAGAATGACGAGCGGATAACAGTCGTTGTCGGAGACTCCCTCATAAAGAATGTTCATGGTATAAAAGTTGCTAAAGCCGTGGGTCACCGAGTAGTTGTCAAGCCATTCCCTGGAGCTAACATTCATGACATGAAATCACACATTATTCCTACGATTGAAAGATCCCCCGACCAAATTTGTTTGCATGTGGGCACCAATGATTTGAGATCTTCTCCGCCGAATGACGTCGCGGATGCTATTGTTAACTTAGCCAGAGAAATTGAGGGTGCGTGTGAGGCAGAGATAATCGTATCTGAACTAACAACAAGGAACGATGCCTACGGTGATGCAGTCAAAGCTGTTAACCGACGCCTGAAGCAATTTTGTAAGCAAAACGATTGGAAACACGTAAACCACTCAAACATTACCTCAAAGGAACTTAACAAAGGCGGACTCCACTTAAATAAAGAAGGTGACGAACTGTTGCAAAGAAATTTTATAATTTTTTTTAAGGAATAATTGATCCCCGAGTTCCATGAATGTCGAGTCTAATGTTTCAACAAATTTGTTGGATCCTGTTTCAATTAATGAAAATAATCATACCTGTTCCCCAACGGCCACTTTTTCAAATATCTCTTATTCTCTACCGCCTGGACGCGGTTTTAAAATTGCCGGTTTAAATATCAATAGTCTTACAAAGCATATTGATGAACTTAGAATTCTTCTTGATGATTATTCTATTGATATTCTCTCACTTAACGAAACCAAACTTGATGAATCTATCAAAAGTTGTGAGCTCCATATTCCAGGCTATGAATTAAGAATGGCTGACTGTTAGGATCGAGAACCGCCGGTCAACGACCCATTTGGCAAATCGCTCATATTTTGCCCAAAGATATCCTTAGGTGACCTAATTCTAAAAATCATATTTCAAGGTTCCAGCGAATTTTCATTTTTCAGAAATTCGCGAAAATTTGAAAGCGCGGTCAAAGTGCGGTTTTTCGTGTAACAAAATGACCGAAATAAGGTGCGAGGACGAAGCGCTGGTAAAGTCTTAAAATAAATTCAATTGACTTCAAACTTCACACAAATGTGGAACAACCACTCTAATTTATTCCTCGTTTTAAACTAATCTCAGAGATGTTGATATAGTGGTTTTCCTAACCATTTTAAAAACACCTATGAAGCGTGTGAAAAATAACGGCAAAATATAGGTCATGTTTAACAGCATAAAAATGCATCTGATACCTCACTTTCCGATTACTTTACTTTACAGCCTAGAAATATCATCATTAAACATATATCATGCCAAGTTTCATGCTCGAACTCGCAGTATTTCCCTTTGAGAAAAATGAAAATCTATGTCAATGTGTTGGGCGCAAATAACACAATAATTATACACGAACAAGAGACAAATCAGTTTCAACGGCGAAAGTAAAAGGCCATCATTCATAAAAATCCCGTCAATTCACTGCTATCAGTAGAAACATAATGTCCACTACATAGAAACTGTTTTTAGACGTTTTCGAAACATTGCGCATTAACTTTGTTTAATTTCCTGTCCGCCGTCATGTCCAGTCTGTCATCGCGTGTATTTCCTTAATGTAAACAACATTCTGAATGGTTTTCACAACAGACGCAAGAGATTTCCTGTAACCTTAATGTTTTCGGTTCACCAAAACGCTTTAAGTTCGTTAAGACACAATAATGGGTCAACTTGGAATGCTGTTTAGCATTAAGGACGTTAAAGGACTGTAAATTAATCGAGTTGGAATATCTTGAAGCAAATCAAAATCGCGCCCTTATTCTAATTTGGCAAACAGCCGACCTCCGTTCAAGAAGTCGAGAGGTTAATTCGGCAATGTATTACCGGTACAACAACAAAATCAAACCGCGCTCATCAAAAGTGTAAGTTTAAAAGTGTAGTGGCAAGTCCCAAATAAATTTCGCCTATATAAAATGGAAACAAGAAGTGAAATGCTCTGCCCCGAAACAAATAAACAAAATATTAATACGACTAATTTAATCCGAAAATGTTACAGAAAACATACCTAAAAGCCGTCGATTCCCCTCAATACCACTCCACATTGCCTTAAAGAGCCCAAGCTTTCTGCTGTAAGAATCAGGGGCCTCAGGAATCTGTTTTTATCATAGCGGCAACCGTGCTGCGTGGCTGATATTCGAGACTCAGTAAAAGTTGTCACACAACCGTACGAGCAGCCCAGTCACGCTTTCACTGCTCTTGCGCAAATGTTCAACATTTCGCAATTTACATAAACCGATTACAAGTTTAAAGTAGTGACAGTAGATTGAAATGCGCTTCTTAAAGCTGACCTATCCAGGAGCAATTATTTCTTGTTCTTGAATGGCTCTTAGTTGTAGCTACAGTCGGGAAGGGGGGGGGGGGGGGAGCGGGTACTCCTGGAAATTTCGGATATCTCTATGCCGTGGAAGATTAAGTGGTCTCCAGCTCTTAACGCCAACACTGACACACCAGATGATTCTCGAAGTATCACAGGGATCACTAAGCTAAATAATTTTGAGTTTAGCTCCGCTGAGTCAATTACCTGTTGGCGCGCATATTGCATTGACCGTGGACAGGTGGAAAAACAGTTAAACGGGAAAAGCCTGGTGCACATTGCAATTTAGTGTTGTTCAACACGCAATCGGTCACGTTGTAATGCTAATCGTATTTGATAGAATCTCAAGTTTTCTTTCGACCCATACTGGGGTGACATACTACTAGATGGGTGTGACCGGGAGCCATGAGTCAAGTCAGTCAACTCGCAAAGCTTAACAGAAGAGTGATAGTGAACCACTGGTGGAAGGACTGCAGATTGTCCCTACGCTTTACCCTGATAGGCCTCTGTTTTATTCTAATGAACTGATGCTGTGACAATAAAAACAGATTCCTGAGGCCCCTGATTCTTACAGCAGAAAGATTGGGCTCTTTAAGGCAATGTGGAGTGGTATTGAGGGGAATCGACGGCTTTTAGGTATGTTTTCTGTAACATTTTCGGATTAAATTAGTCGTATTAATATTTTGTTTATTTGTTTCGGGGCAGAGCGTTTCACTTCTTGTTTCCATTTTATATAGGCGAAATTTATTTGGGACTTGCCACTACACTTTTAAACTTACACTTTTGTGACCTCGGTTTGATTTTGTTGTTGTACCGGTAATACATTGCCGAATTAACCTCTCGACTTCTTGAACTTGAACGGAGGTCGGCTGTTTGCCAAATTAGAATAAGGGCGCGATTTTGATTTGCTTCAAGATATTTCAACTCGATTAATTTACAGTCCTTTAACGTCCTTAATGCTAAACAGCATTCCAAGTTGACCCATTATTGTGTCTAAACGAACTTAAAGCGTTTTGGTGAACCGAAAACATTAAGGTTACAGGAAATCTCTTGCGTTTGTCGTGAAAACAATTCAGAGTGTTGTTTACATTAGTGAAATACACGCGATGACAGACTGGACATGACGGCGGACAGGAAATTAAACAAAGTTAACGCGCAATGTTTCGAAAACGTCTAAAAACAGTTTCTATGTAGTGGACATTATGTTTCTACTGATAGCAGTGAATTGACGGGATTTTAATGAATGATGGCCTTTTACTTTCGCCGTTGAAACTGATTTGTCTCTTGTTCGTGTATAATTATTGTGTTATTTGCGCCCAACACATTGACATAGATTTTCATTTTTCTCAAAGGGAAATACTGCGAGTTCGAGCATGAAACTTGGCATGATATATGTTTAATGATGATATTTCTAGGCTGTAAAGTAAAATAATCGGAAAGTGAGGTACCAGATGCATTTTTATGCTGTTAAACATGACCTATATTTTGCCGTTATATTTCACACGCTTCATAGGTGTTTTTAAAATGGTTAGGAAAACCACTATATCAACATCTCTGAGATTAGTTTAAAACGAGGAATAAATTAGAGTGGTTGTTCCACATTTGTGTGAAGTTTGAAGTCAATTGAATTTATTTTAGGACTTTACCAGCGCTTCGTCCTCGCACCTTATTTCGGTCATTTTGTTACACGAAAAACCGCACGTTGACCGCGCTTTCAAATTTTCGCGAATTTGTGAAAAAGAAAAATTTGCTGGAACCTTGAAATATGATTTTTAGAATTAGGTCACCTAAGGGTATCTTTGGGCAAAATATGAGCGATTTGCCAAATGGGTCGTTGACCGGCGGTTCTCGATCCTAACAGTCAGCCGTTCTTAATTCGTCGTGATAGAGATAGAAATGGTGGAGGTGTGTGCTTCTACTTAGAAACTTCGATTAATTTTGTGGTTCGTTCTGATTTGAATGTAGTTAACCTTGAAAATTTATGTCTAGAAATTCGTAAACCCATTTCAAAGCCATTTTTTGTAATCACTTGGTACAGACCTCCTTGTTTCTCGATAGAGTCATTTTCGTATTATGAATCACTTGTCGGTAAATTAGATTCCCTTGGCTTTGAATATTACTTAGTAGGCGATTTTAACTGCAATTTGGCCTCTCCCCATTATGATACGAATACTCGTCGTTTATGTGAAATATCTGATTTATATGGGCTCCAACAACTCATCACTGAACCGACCCGTATAACTGAATCCTCATCAACATTAATTGACTTAATCTATACGAACTATGTTGACAGGGTAGTCTGCTCCGGTGTCTCTCATATTGGCATCAGCGATCATAGCCTTATTTATGTTTATCGTAAACTATCTCCCGATTTCCCATCAAAGGGGCATTCTACCATATCTTACAGAAATTTTCAAAACTTTAATCGTGGAAAATTTCGCAACGATATCTTTCAACAAGACTGGAGCTGTAATTCTGATGATCCAAATATTTCGTGGGCTGACTGGAAAGCAAAATTTCTGAGCATTGTCAACATTCATGCTCCATTTAGAACTAAACGTATAAGATCACATAAGGCACCCTGGATCAACTCAGACTTGAAGAAAGGTATGCGCGATCGTGACGCTGCCAAGAGAAAAGCTGTTAAGTCAAATGATCCATGCGATTGGGCAAAGTATAAAAAGCTGCGAAACTCACTAAATAATAGGATCAAAACTGCTAAGGCATCTTATTTTTCGAAAGCTTTTATGCAATTTGAGAGCAACTCTAAGAAAACTTGGCAAACAATTAATGAACTTACATCTCGCCGTAAAAGCAATGAGACTGTGAAAGAACTAAAAGTAAATGACGTTGTAATCAATAATTCTAGTGAAATTTCAGATACTTTTAATGACCATTTTTCGGCAATCGGGCCCAGACTTGCCAATGAAATACCTCCAATAGGTCAAAATGATGATTCGAATTACACTAATTTTATCACTTGTAACAATAAAACATTCCATTTCTGTCCAACTAGCAGTAATATTGTTTTTTCTCATCTAAACAAATTATCTAGATCTAAAGCAACAGGTCTTGATAACATTTCTGCTAGATTAATCCGTGAATGTGCTGATCTTATTTCGGTCTCTTTATCTGACCTCTTTAACAAGTCTTTGACTTCTGGTATATTTCCTGACGATTGGAAATGTGCTAGCGTTACTCCGTTGTTTAAGCAGGGTGAGCGATCTGATCTACATAATTATCGGTCAATTTCAATCATTCCAGTAATTGCTAAGGCATTCGAAAGGATCGTGTATGACCAGCTATATAGCTTTCTAACTAAAGAGGACGTAATTTCTAAACAACAGTCGGGCTTTCGCTCATTGCATTCAACTATTACTGCTCTATTAGAAGCTACCGATAGTTGGGCGTCTAATATCGATCGCGGAAATGTTAATGCTGTAGTTTTTCTCGATTTAAAAAAAGCGTTCGACATTGTTGATCATGAAATTCTTTTAACTAAAATGAACCTTTACGGAGTTCAAGGAATAGCTCTTGACTGATTCAACTCATATTTAACTAACCGTACACAACGATGTCTTGTTAATGGTTCTCTTTCTCAAACCTGTTCGCTAAAATGTGGGGTACCTCAAGGAACAATCCTAGGTCCCCTATTATTTCTTATTTACATTAACGACTTGCCCAACTGCTTATCATCATGTCAGCCTAGGATGTATGCTGATGACACCCACATCACATGTGCGGGAGCTGATCTGAGCTCTATACAGTCTAATCTAAATCACGATCTACGTAATTTAAACAAATGGCTTACTTCTAACAAACTTACTTTAAACGCGACTAAAACTGAATTTATGTTAATTGGTTCCAGACAAAGATTGAGTACCCTTCCAGATACACTTGAGCTCTCAATTAATAATGTTCCAATAAATCGTGTCTCCTCAGTCAAATCGCTCGGTGTGTTGATCGACGAAAACCTAACTTGGCAAACCCATATTGATAAATTGTCTAAAAAGATTGCACCTGGGATTGGTGCCATAAAACGAGTTAGGCCTTTTGTTCCACCAGCTACACTGCTTTATATATTTAGTGCTCTAATTCAACCTCATTTTGACTACTGCAATCTTGTCTGGGGTAATTGCGGTAAAACGTTGTCGGACAGGCTACAAAAGTTTCAGAACCGCGCCGCTCGCGTGTTAACTTCCTCTAGTTATGATACTGATGCCAAAGGTCTAATACGACAACTGGGTTGGAAAGATTTGTGTACCCAGCGTCAAATTCAGAAAGCCTTAATGGTATATAAATCTTTAAATGGCTTGGTTCCTGAATACCTATCGTCTAAATTTCTAAAACGTAGTGGAATGCGCTATTCTTTAAGGGGTTCCGAAAACAAACTGGTTGTACCTCATCCACGAACTAACTATATGAAAAATAGCTTTAGTTACAGTGGTGCAACTCTCTAGAACAGCCTACCCTGCAATCTCAGGATGATAAAAACCTTTAATCAATTTAAAAGCAAAGTTAGACACGGCATTCAAGGAAAACAGGATTAGTTTAATATTTAAATTAGGATTTACTATTTCAATTTTTATTAATTATTATTTAGCATGGACTGTTTATTAGTAGTTTATTAGTATTAATTTTTAAATATTAGTATTACCTGATGATTTTTAACCGTGTATAAAGAAATGTTAAAGAAAGAAACAAAGAAAGAAAGAAAGAAAGAAAGAAAGAAAGAAAGAAAGAAAGAGAGAGAGAGAGAAAGAAAGAAAGAAAATCTATCGACTGGAAAATTTTTGTGCGAACGTCCTTAAACTTGAGTATTTTGACTTCGTTTGTCTACATTTTTATTGAAAATTTTTGACTTTGTTCGCCTAAATTTTTCATTATAATTAACGACATCTTAAAAACCAGGTTAACCGTTTTCGTCCAACCGCCGCTCAACTGATTGTGGCGTGTTAGGATCTTAATGACCTTGTTTTCCTTCACCGTGTATTGTGAGAACTTTGTAGTCAATCACAAATAAACTTGTTTTAGCGCCCAAGTTGTTGTCGCCATGTTATAAAAAAAAAAATGGTTCATGCTTTTAGCTGTGCGTACATCGAGTTATCGATGCACTTGGGAAGTTTGGAGAGCACGCTAAGCATGAACAAATTCTTTATTATACCGGCAACCCTATATCGATGGAGCGTCCAAACTTGTCACATGGAGCAATGAATAGGCTAAGCCGAGGACGAAGAAGCCGTCAGAAAGTATATGTAAGGGGAGGAAATCACTGATATTGGCAGGGAAAATGAAAAAATACAAGAAAAGGACAGCGAATGAGACCCCGCAATGACAGAGATTTTATTACTTGGTCATGCGTCCAGTACTAGCTTTGATGATCGGACAGGAAGAGGTACTCTATTTATCGTATTTTTTCTTACAAGGATCACCGATGACTTCATGGATGTTTTTTACGGTCTCACATATCCTTATGTAATTCCTAAGAGCGGCTTTTAACAATATTTCTTAACAATGCCAGTGGGCTTTGACTTAATTTTCCGCCTCTCTAGATCTCTCCCTCTCCATGCCTCTTTGTCAACGGGTTAGATGGGGAGGCTTGGAAACTATAGATTAACCGCTTGATGCGCGCACATAAGCGTTAATTAATCGCCATGACGTAAGTAAATCACTGTGAAGTTTGCAAGTTAATTGCGCAGCTGATTCGGAGCGGTAGCATGCTTTTAAAAAAGCAGGCTTAAAAAATCTCGCTGAAGAACGAAAAAGGTTCGCTGAAAATGGCAATTATCACAAGACAGCTTCTAATTTGCCTGGTTATCGGTTTCTTTATTTGCGGTCTTCACTGCAAGTACACGTTAATATCATACCGTAAGTATTGTTAACATTTTTTTAGTGTGAAATCCTTCAGTTAAATATTTTTACAATACGTTAAGTCTTATGCAAAGAAGAAAAACGCTTCAACTGCAAACGCACGTGCATTTGATCAGAATAAATACATATTACATTTAGGAAACAGATACAGTTAAGGAAATTTCATGCCCACCGTTAGAACCGTTAAAACCGTTAAAAAAGTTAAGAGCGCGCGGAGTTCAAAGTGCACGTGCATTTAAACGTGGTGACGTTTTCTTCGTAACCTGAGTAAGCTTGAGAAACAGTTAAATGGTCGTTTCCTCGTAAAACTAATAACTTGATTTATATAAATTTTTGCCTCATTAGCTTGAAGTCTGGCTGTAACATTTTTCTATCTATAAAAAGAGTAAGAAATGCAAAATACGTAGAACGGCTTCCATCGAGCTCCTTTCCTTGTTTCTTGTTCTACGTTAAACATGCTTTTCAATTTTTGTTTTTCAGCTAAGGCAGCGGAATGTGAATCTAACATAGACTGTATGGAAGGGAAGGCCAAGTGCCTCCGGAGGGAGTGTCATTGTAACCACTATCTGGATTATGGAGATGGGAAAACTAAGTGTGAGAGTAAGAAGAAAAACTTTTCTAACAAAGTAATAAGCAATGGTTTGAAGAACGTGACCGATCAATACTTTTCAACTTTTTGACAATTCATTTTATTCTGTAAACTTTGTCTCAACAATACCGAGTTGAAGTCGTCTTCATTAGAGGGCCGGTCCAATCAAAAGTCAAGTAATTACCTGTAGCCGGAGCCGGCGAAACGCGGGAGGTTATAGTCTGAGAGTTTCGTTTTATTTCTGAGTGGTAGAGAAGATAGCGAGAGTTTTTAAATTGACCAATTACTAAGCGTTTTCATAGAAAATAAGGCAAATTGCGAATAGCTTTCGAAATTCAAGTGAGACAGCAAAAGAGACAGTGTCACAGACAGTGAATGCATGTGACATTGACGTTGAAGGCGGGCAGTGACGGCAACAGCGACATGACAGCAACCATCACAGCAACGGGAACAGTGACAGAAACCGAGAGAGAGAGTGGTATGGACAGTGATAGCGCTTATGACCTTAAGCAAACCACAACGTCTACGGCAACGAGAACGCCACCAAGCAAAAGCTTTATGAGTAGAACAATGGCTAAGCACGTGCGTTATAAATCTTTGAATATTTCTTGTCGTCCTTTGCACAGCAACAACCTGAAATGATTTAGTTCTCTGCATTTTAGAGGACACGAACGACGGCGGCTAATTTGTCGTATTTTCATGTGGAATTGATCGCTGGCGTTACATATTTCCGAGTTCTGAGACCAATAGTTCTGGAACGAATGAGTGAACTGAACAGATCTAGACAACTGTGAAATTCTAAGATAAAATATAAACTATTGTTTCTACTAGTCGTTGTCCTCGGGGTCGCCGTTGTCATTGCTTAAGGGCTCTCTATTAAGATCATGAAATGTTGATTGCCTTAGGTTTATAGTTCAGTAAGTGCTGATTCATCTCTTGCCAGGGTGGTTAATGTGCAGACCTGACGTTTGTAGACTTGATATATACAAGGGCAATTATATGAACTCAAACTGTTTGAAAGAACCGGGAACATCTCGGGTAACTTGCAAATGTCACCCTGGATATTTCGGAAGAGCTGGTGAACCTCAATGCATGCAAGCAGGTAAATTAATAAACTACGCCATCTTAAAATTGTTTGTAAGTAGCGGATTTGGCAAATCCATCGCTCAGTAAGATGGCTTCCACCTAAAGGCCAAACCGGCTGAAGCGATTGGAGGAGAGTATATTCCTATGATTTTTTGCCTGTGTTGAATTATTGTCTTTGAAGAAACATCTGAAATTTCATCTGAAATATCTGCTGGATTTGGTTTCTTCCCTGTGAGTACCAAAATGAAAGAACACTGAGCTTGTGCTAGTATATTCCGTCTGTTCAAATCTTATATTATTTCATTTCTTTATTTATTTACTTCATTTGTGATGGCAATCTTCAGTTGTTGAAGGAACACCCGAGCCAAATCTGGAATCGATGGAAACATCTGGGAGCGGCCATCCAGATGGCTTTGAAGAGATTTCATTGGTCTCAGAGTGTCGATCGATATGTACTTATAGGGGATCGAATCGATAACCTCTGTTTCCTGAACATCCATCTCTGAATAGACAAAAGCAATTAAAAATAATTACAAAGAGACACATTTATGGAACTAAATACTGAAAACGATGACAAAAGACGCAATATACTTACCGAAGGGTGAGGTTCCACGTATCTCACTATGTGAAAGACGCCAACTACTTTATGTAAGAACCCCTGACGAGTATATAGGTTATTAAGAGGCTGTCTCTGTAAAAACCGACCACTGATTTTACTTCGAAAATTCGATTTTTCTCATAAGCTGGGATTTCGAAGCCCTTACCTAGTCAATCACTAAAATGAGTTTTATTTGATTAAAAACTCTAATTGAACTTTTCTAAGATTGATTGAAGTTCGGTCCGCTCGACACAAACCGCATGCCTGCCGAAACTGGAAAAATAGCACATATTGCCAGCGCTCTAAAAAAATTAATTTTCGCTTAAAAGTCCCAATTCTTTTTTTCAACTATAGATATATCATAGAAGTTTGTTTAGCCATGTTGCAATTATAATTCAATGCAGTACCTTCAACGGTTAAAAGAAGATTTTCTACCAGTTAAATCGAGGTTTGAACCAAACACGAAAACAGCTCTACTTTGGAAGGCACGTTTTTAAAATGTGGCATCTGTTTGAAACTGCTGAACTACATGAATAGAAAGTATAAATGGCCCTTAACTTAAAACAATAACAAAATGTGTCTGCCCAGTAGGTTTTCAAAACTAACGACCGCTTAAAGTTTAGGAAATTTTGAAAATATTCCAGTGAGTAACTAACATACTCGCCTTCGTAAAGTGCTCCGAAAAATTCACGTAAATCTCTTACCTGGCTTCAAGATTAAAGTTTTGGTCCTTTGTAGCGATCCTTGAAACCTAGGTAGCATGAAAACTGCCAGCTTTTCCTTCCAGCAGTAGGTTTGTACACAAGGTACATTTATAGTTGGTTTTCACATGACGTCACTAAAATTCGAACTACAAAATTATTGATCTTCTTGAGATTTTACTTAAATGATGTATAAGAGCAGCTGAAAACTAATATTCATATAAATTTTCGCTCCGAATGAGTTTTTGGTTTTGTTTTAGTTCCCAATCTTCCCGTGAGTATCACTGGAATCATGATGATGTGATACTCACGGGAAGATTGGGAACTAAAACACCTGTTGTAAACACAAAATGGCCGTGGCATTTATCAATCCTTCCTTGGATCCCCGGATCACTGTTTCAGGACTGTTGATACATGTATGTGTGCCGAGAGACGTCCAAAAGAGTGCTTCTACAAACCTTATAAGAGGACTCTACATGATTAAACCGGCTTCGAGAAAAACAATGCTCAGTAATACAAAGAACATCGAAGCATGTGACCGTCACGCTCGACACAGATGAGGAACGTATAAATGTACCTTGCGTACAAACCTACCGCTATCCAGAAACTATTATGCAGACTACTAGTCAATCATCATCGTATACTTTTAACATTACAAGGATCTTCATGTGTCATAAGAAGCATAATACACAGATTTAGCCAAGCCTAAAAGCGGAGCTCGTCAGTTATTTGTTTGGAATGTTGTTACTAATGAAAATAATCCAACATGTACATGAATGTGAGGTAAACTGCGAGCGATTTTATAGTTTCAGCCCGAACTAGGATTAAATCAGCAGATTGAGGTGTAAGATGGTGTGATGATGAAAATAGAGCCATGATTTCAAGGATTTCAGGGGAGCCACCAAAAATATTGATCACATAACAGAACTGTCTTCTGTGCTTTTTGGTGGCATTTCTTGTTCTTTCTTATTGAGAAAAATAAGATATTATTATTAATCGTTATATTCTTTCTTAGTTAACATGGGGGCTCCCGCACAAAAGACGTTAACACATTTTTTTGTTGTTTGGGGTATGACTGAAATGCAGTGGTTACAAAATATGCAGTCCCCAAATCTCTACCAAATGAAATCTCACAAAAATACCAAAATGGTATACACATGTAAAAAGTTAAAAAGTTTTGTTTTCTAACTTGATCCCCAAAGATAGTCAGCCATCTTCATTTTTGTATGGAGTCTCCTCCTGCTGAAAGGGTTTGCATCATATCTCAAAGTATAAGTATGAGCAAAATCACTCTGGCATGAACGATAAACATGATATTTTGCTGCTGATCATGAACACAGGCTTCTGATAATGATTTTATTATTCAATTCAAAAGTGATTTGTTCTTTTTCTCCACTGAGATTGTGGACTACAGGAGCTGCTATTGGGTACCATTAATTAATTTTGCTATGAATAAATTATACCAAGTATTGTAAGTAAGCTATGAGTAAGTTATATTATGTACGTGTATTTTGTCCGCACTACACAACCAAACGCACTCAAAGATCATGAGGCATAGGTATATTTGTCAGAAAAAAGGCAGCTTATCCAAGATATGTTTTGATTGACACATCAATTAAAGATAATTTATAGCAAAATGGATAAATAATGCATCAATATCCTACATGCACCAAAGCTGAACATGGGGTTATAAGACAATCATTTAAACAACAGATTGAAATAATTTATAAATTAGAGAACACTATTTGCACAACACTAGGGAAAAAATTAACCTTATTGGACGTTGCAAAATGGCAAGGCTGTCGGTAGAATGTCACAAATTTCTCAACTCTTTCTTTTTACAAAAATACTAATCCTGCAACTTTGCTTAAGACACAGTTCACGAGCGTTTCATTCTTGGGCTGCCAGATCCACTTGAAGCCCGCGTTATAACTTTGCAGCGGTAGATTTTGAGATGAGTCCGCTGGTCGTAATTGCGTTTTGCGTTCCATCACGTGAGAGCAAAGATTTTCGATCTGTGGTTTCATGCCCGCTGTTTTTTTCCCATTTGTGATAAATTTGGACGGTATGTGTGGCGAATATGCTATAAAGGTCATCGTTGGAAACAGGTCGATATACTGGTAAGTTCTGTTTTTCGTATTTTATTGGAAACTTTAATAGTTAGCAGTTTCTTCTCGTCGTTTTACCAGAAGCTTGATTTCGCGCCTGACAGTCTTTGTCTACGTGCTGTTTGCGATCGCTCAAAAATGATAGGGTTGCCTCAGTCCAATTTTACATTGAAAAGTCTTATTGTTTTCAACAGAATGCGTTTGTCGAGTGGAAATGTTTATATTGGACCTTATTCACCAGTGAAATGACTCAGAAGTGGATTTATTGGAAGGTGACAGAAAGGATCCGTCAGAACGACACCCGTTTCTCATTCTCCTAGATTGGCTCATCAAGGATTGCTGTCCATTAAGCCCTTACACTCAAAAGAAGATTACATGCCTGGTTTCAGTTTGCACCAATCTCGATTGTATGAGAGTGGAATTTTTTTCAGTATCTGCAAGACGATTTCGAGGTTTTACCGCGTTACGGTTTTGTATAACACCCTAGATACGGCGGTACTGATTGTTGGTGCTTTCCACCAACCTAGCGGAGAACTTTGACAGTTGCCTCAGGTTAGTTTTTATTTTTTTGTGTGGTTTATTTGTTTCATTGATGAAATATTATGATGATTATTTAATAACGGCCTATGAGTATTAAACGGTTAACTCAAAGGTCATGGTACTAAACTCTTGACAACGTCAAGGGGTAGATTGTTCACTATATACTGTCATATTTAAATGTGTCGAACTTCACTGTAAATTCAGTTGATCAGCAGATTCTCGAGCTGTCAATTGCGAATATTTCGATCAAGTGTTCTCTTTTGTCAGACATTTTCTTGACCACAAATTTCCCACTCTTTGTTTGATGCTGAGTCGGCCGGTCGCGTCCGCAAAAAGCGCGGGAATTTTGCCGCGCGTGTTGCAATTTTCCGGCTCAATGGTTACGACTTGTTTGGTTTCTTGCGGAATGCCAAAACAAAGGTAGTGCATTTAATTTTCGGGTTTTGCTTTGTTTTGCTTTTAATAAATGTTATTTTCTAGGCAATTGGCTTCAGCTGCTAGCTAAATATATTCGTTTTTCTATGTTTGAAGAAGCACAGTTGTTCGTCGGTCAAAACCGAGAGGTGTTGTATGGCCAGAAGTAGATGAGGAGGGAAAAAGTAGCTTGCTTTCGCCAATTCAGTTTTTCCTGATTTGGTTTCATCATGAAAAAAGGAGACACTTAAGGAATTTTTGGTCTTAAAAAATTAATACATTTGAGAAGCCCAGAAGAAAAAAGAGATCAAGAGGAAGAAGAATTGAGAAGAAGGGAAGAGTTAAAGGAAAGAGTGGCAAGAGAAAAACTAAAGAAATTAACCAAAAAAAAGAAAATAAATTTGTGAAATTAAATTTGTCAAATGACAATAAATTTGTAAACAACTGATCCATACAGCTGTAACTGTGGCTTATTGTGTTTTGCAAGCCTCTCCCAAAATAATCGGCTCCTTACAAGCCATTTGACCATTCATAACTCAAAGCAATTACACTTAGCCAATACAAAACTCTGAAAAACTGACACGAGCAAGTCATAACTGGTTTTGGTTTTATCTCTGATTTGTTGAGAAAGTGGTACAAGTTTTTTTATGCCAATCTTTATAGCTCGACGCACTTAGTGTAGCTACCCAACAAACTTTTTTAACAAGTTAGTTAGCTCTGTATCGTGCCGCAAACACCACAACTTTGTTTACAAATGAGATCAACAGTTTTGTGGTGATGTTTTTAACATTGAAAGGAGGCTGTGTTACTGATCAAAGAAATTCTCGCTCTCTGGTTGGCTATTAAACTTGTGACAAAAGTTTGTTGGCTGGCTACACTAAGACGCATCGCGCTGTAAGCAAATGAATGAAAAACTTAAGTAAATGCAAATTACTTTCCCCACTCAAGGGAACATTACTTCACTGGGAATTGTGCAACTTGTTAAGATTATTTGTGCAATATTGATTAAAATTAAAAGTGCAATTTTATTCCTAGAGAAAGATGTGCTATAAAGTCTCCAATGAAATCGTCTTTATACACATTTGCATGTCTGTAAATTTTTCCATATTTAGCAGTGTTTTGCACCATGATACAACTGCCCCTCAGGTTTTAATAAGACGACAACATGGAACTATTTATATGCTCATTTCAACGGACACTTTCATTTAATTGTCTATTTGTTGAGATCTCTTATTTAATGCCTTATATTAAATATAATTTTAAAATAGCAGTAGCAACTGCAGTAAACAAGGACACTAGCTTCATAGATGTACATGTAATGTAAAAATCCTATAATTAGGTTAAATAATACTGTGGTATTCTGTGGTAATTGTGGTAGTTAAAATGCTTATGTACATTCATCATTTAAAACATTTACATAATAACAATGATGAAGCACTGCATAACATTATTATACACCGGGGTGCTTCTATGGTCCTGTGTAGACAACTATATTTTCTTATGTCTGTACATTGCTTACTGGCCATCAAAATAATCATGCCTTACATGTAAATGCCAATTCTCCAAAAGAATAGTTAAATGCCAAACCAGTTAGTGGCAATTTCCCTAAATGAGAGAAATGGTTTTGATTGTGTGATACTATATCCCTAGGCCTTACATGGTGTAAGGGAAATTGGTTTTCTATACTACTGCAGTTTTCTGTTGTTACAAGATGTGTTAACATTAATGACATACAAAAATTAAGCAAATCCATAATGGCACATATTGATGTGAATTATGTAAAAGCATTGAATGATGTGGATGGAACTTTTTGTGGAGCAGGCTAAACTAGGCTTCTTGTATATGATTCGTGATGTACTAATTTGAAGATAAATCCTTGGTAAAAGGTTTTCAGAAAAGTATATTATAGAACCAATGTAATATTGGTAAATAGTATTGTATTGTATTCTTGTGTTTTTGCCATTTCATGTTATTGTATTGTGTGACTTACATTGCACTTGTTGATTTTCATGTATGATAAAGTTCTCCTCATGATCAGCTATAAATTAAGACTTAAAGTATATTGCTACTGCCTGCATCACTATAGTTACAGGAATAATAATATTATTACAGTTTGAAAAAAAAAAAAAACCAACATTTCTCCACATGTCAACTGGTTACAGTTTATCTGAATCGTAGAATATTTTAGTGCAATATGCCTTAAGTCCCCATTTATTATGGAAGCTTGACAACTTTTCGATTTTCAATATAGAAACTATTCTTCTGTTGTGATTACAATTGCATCCGATCTGTTTCTGTGTTTAGGTTTCCTGAAGTTTCTCAGAGTGGAGTTGCCTTTAAGCCACTGGCTCTTGACTACCAGTGCCAAGCGATCACATGTGTTAATATTTTTGTGTAGTTGCATAAGTCCTTTCAAGCCTGTTGACCCCTGGGTGTATGCTTTCTGAGCAGTGTTCAGCTTCCATGCCCATGGTGTTCTTGGAAATGGCTTTCTCAGGGACATGCACAGTTAACAGATGAAATTTTTGAAGCAAGTTGGTGTTTGGAAAGTTTATAGGAAACCAGTTACCAAAGCTAGCACACCGGACCGCAAGGAAGGCTACCTCATGGTGACAGAGAGGAGTACTGGGCATATGGGCTTTAAGCTATGCAACCTGAAAGAAGATTGTGTCAACTGTGATAATAATAAATTTCAGACAAACAGTGGGTTGAGCTTTTTTTCATTTTGATGTCAAGAATGTTACAGGCTGTTGTTTTTGTTATACTGTCTAGTACTGATACAGCATAGATTTTAGGATGGTAGGCAATCACTTAATGTGAAGTCATTTCTTTTCTATGTCTTTGGTAACCTGTATTAAATTAAACTGTTTTGCAGAGCTGAGACAATGGCACACATTGGGCTAGCAGGGTGAATTAAGTTCTTTTTTATCCATGCAGGCTTTACACTAGTTCATTCTTTTGCTGCATTGTTGCAAAATGCACATGTGAAGAAGCTAGTCATAAAAGGGGATAAGTGACGATTTTGGTTGCTTTTCTTTTTTCTTGCTCCAAATTAGCTGTATTTTTGCATGTGGTCTTCAATGTAATAGAAAAACGTGTTCCTGTATTTTTGCCGCTGGTTTTTGCTTCGCTTTATAAAGACGCCGCTAGGAAAACCGAGTGGTTTTTTGCATACGCAATATCCTGAAAACGAAGCAAAGTTTAGCGGAAAAACTACGGGACATTGCTAAACATACCTAAACAAAACTCCATGCGAAATTTGGAGCGTTTTCGACAAAGTTCACTTTTGATTAAAAATACCTAACGCCCTTTTCCCGCCGGGCCTTTGTTATGATAAACAGAGCCGATCCTTTGTTATAATAACCAAGCCAAGCCTTTGTTATAAGTCGAAGTCTCGCCTCGGTTTATCATAACAAAGGATCGGCCCGCCGCGACCGTAGGGACTTTGATCTCACTTAGAAAACAGCAAAATGTCAATTTCACGCAACGTATAAGCTCAAAAATGTTAATTTTAGGTCAAAAAAGGTTTAAATGTTGATTTCACGTTAACGCGTGACGACAAGGAGGTTGATTTCACTTAGAAACCAGCAAAATGTCAATTTCACGCAACGCATAAGCTTAATGATGTTGATTTCAGGTCTAAATAGGTTAAAATGTTGATTTCACGTTAACGCGTGACGGCAAGGAGGTTGATTTCTCTTAGAAACCAGCAAAATGTCAATTCCACGCAACGTATAAGCTCAAAAATGTTGATTTTAGGTCAAAAAAGGTTTAAATGTTGATTTCACGTTAACGCGTGACGGCAAGGATGTTGGTTTCACTTAGAAACCAGCAAAATGTCAATTTTACGCAGCGCATAAGCTCAATGATGTTGATTTCAAGGCTAAATAGGTTAAAATGTTGATTTGACGTTAACGCGTGTCGGCAAGGATGTTGGTTTCACTTAGAAACCAGCAAAATGTCAATTTCACGCAGCGCATAAGCTCAATGATGTTGATTTCAGGTCTAAATAGGTTAAAATGTTGATTTCGCGTGAACGCGTGACGGCAAGGATGTTGGTTTCACTTAGAAACCAGCAAAATGTCAATTTCACGCAGCGCATAAGCTCAATGATGTTGATTTCAGGTCTAAATAGGTTAAAATGTTGATTTCGCGTTAACGCGTGACGGCAAGGATGTTGGTTTCACTTAGAAACCAGCAAAATGTCAAATCACGCAGCGCATAAGCTCAATGATGTTGATTTCAAGTCTAAATAGGTTAAAATATTGATTTGACGTTAACGCGTGACGGCAAGGATGTTGGTTTCACTTAGAAAAAAGCAAAATGGTAGGAGCCCATGATGGGCTCCTGAAAATGGTAATTTCACGCAACGTATAAGCTCAAAAATGCTGATTTCAGGTCAAAAAAAGGTGTAAATAAAAATAAAATGAAACAAATAAACATTTCAATAAGCACTTTGCCAAATACGGCAACGTCTTCAATGGCTAAAAAATCACGAGATAAAACATAGTTTTCGACAAACGCGATCGTAGCTTTATGTCACGCACCGCCATAACTTCCAAGTTGAAAATGCGCTGGTACCTCTTATGCCTGATGAGGATAACAACTTTGGTGGCTGTTTAGTTTTGGATTTAAGAATTTGATGACTCCACGTGAAAACGCTCTATAAATAGGGCTGACAGATTAACAGATTAACCCTTCTGCGCAACGTACGAGTCTCCATACATCTGCATGTCCCCTGATCCCAGAAGCTCAAAACACTACAAATCATACCGATTTGAAATAAAATCAACGCAAACTGGATCACAGATCTGTTACAATCGATCGCCACTTGCTGGCCATTATTATGTTTAAATCTAGTTACCAGTTCGAGAAACGTCCGCAGAACGTAATCGCAATGCATGCCGGGAAGGGTCTTTACACCTCGTGCGCAGGAAAACATGGCGGTCGATACAAGACAAATTTTATAAGTCTAAAACCAGTTCTCGCTTTCCAAACTTTGACGCTAGCAACGCTTGGCAAATGGGCCACAACTCACCAGAGGGTATTTTTCTTGGGCAAGAACTGCTCTTGGACTTTGCTACCTGGCTCGACCTGACTTCGAACGCCGATAACACGATTACGGTATATCAGCTGCCTTCGAAGTTTCAGAACACATTTTGATTCTTTAAAACGTGCTGATGACTTACGGGTTTATCGAGGCTTTATGATGCCTCTCAACCACCAGGTAGGCATACAAGGTACTTTAAAACAATGCTTAAGATATTAATTGACAGAGCTCTAATGCGGCACATCTCTTTTTTGTTTGATGGCATTTCGTTTGACGCTCGATCGATTCACGTGTTGTGTTCACGTCACAATAACCGGTGTAAACAATCCGTTCCCAGATTTCCGCTCTATATGCTGTGGGATTTGGTTTTGACTTCATACACTATAAACAGTCTGTCTGTTTGCTGTTCAACAAATAAACTCCTAAAGACATTGCTAGGAAAAGCCAAGTTTTTTGCCTACGTTTTAACTCGAAAACAAAGCAAAAACAAGCGACAAAAATGCAGAACCACGTTTTTCTATTACATTGAAGACCACATGCAAAAATTCAGCTAATTTGGAGCAAGAAAAACGAAAAGCAACCAAAATCGTCACTTATCCCCTTTTATGACTAGCTTCTTCATGTAACAACTGAAAATTTTCAATTTTGTTTTCCAAATGAAACATCTTTGTAGTTGTTACTCGTCTGCTTAAGTGTAAAAGACTTTATGATGTTCAGACCTCCCTCTGAAAATGACTTCAGAAACTGATCCTTGTTTCTGTTAATCGATTTTGCAGTCTGATGTATGACATCATCTGCCATCTTTGTTGCTGACACTACACTCTCTACAAATTTCTTAATGACTTGACTCCTTTTTTTAATGTGCTAGAAGATGCAGATGAACTTCCAGTTTGTGGCTGGGAAACTGGCATTAACTTGATAGGCTTTCCTTTTGATTGGTTTGCATAGATGAAGCCTGAATTACTCTGCCCAGTCTTCTTTTTGATGAGATTCATAAATACCTGCAGGTAACATAAACCTTAGGTTACTTACAGATATTTTCAGGGAGGTACTATTATCAAGTTTTGCTAACAGAAGAATGAACTAAGTAACAGAATTATACCTGTTTATCAAAGTATTCCAAGATATCACAATTGGAATGCAGATCAACAAGGCAAAAACCTAATATACCTCTCCCATCCTTGGAAGAGGTAAATGTTTTAGGAACTCCAGAACTCATAACTAAACCAGCAATGGTCAGACATTGAAAATTCTGAGTGGGAGGGGGTTTCAAAGTAGAAAGGTAAACTTAATTTGCAGGCGCGGATTTAGGATAAATGGTGACCGATTTCCGCCGGAAACAAGGAGCGCTGAAGGTGCAAACTAGAGGGGTCTAAGGCCATGCTTCCCCAGGAAATGTTCTGGATTTGCAGTAACTCTCTTAAGTCCCCTTTCCTGGGTTTCTGAGTCATTCTGAAAACTCTGACCGATTTCCGTAAAACGGTGGAAACTGGTTTAAATCCGCGCCTGATTTGAATGTAAATGGTTACCAGTCACCTCACCACCAGGGAGTTTCTCCACCAACAAACATGCTGTTACTTTGTCTGACTGTGTACATAGAATGGTTAATATATGGTATGGCTAGTGTCTTGGCCAGTTTGGTTTGTGGTTGCGAGACTCCCTGATGGCGAAGTGATCAGTTGCCATGTTGATAATCCATCCAAGGCAAGGATAAGAATATTAAAGAGATTTTAAAAGATGGGTTTTAGGTGGTTTTTGTTTTGTTTTGTTTTTTTCAAATCATGTCAAGATATTGGTCAGAAAAAAAAAATATTTCTCACTATCACTCCCTCTCAACCAACTGAAAGCTGAAAAAAAAAAAATCAAATTTCATGAACCATGCATTGTACTGGTTTAGTTATTTCTGTATTACTTCTTAGTTCTGTGCAAGTGTGGCCAAATAGTCATAAGCCTAGCTTATTTGCAAACAGTTCACATTTTCATTGTCACTTGAAAGGAAAATAATTTGTGTACTTCATAGACTGGTGAGTGGTGAAGTATTAAATTAACGAATTGAATAAAACGCTCAGGACATTTTTGTCACGGTTTGGTGAGTTTTAAAAATGTGTTTATGGAGAGAAGGTTAATATGCGGACGCCCGAGGGAACACCCAACAAAACCAAAAAACCGGCTAGGGTGACAAGTTCTTACTTCAGTGCAACGAAGTACGTAAGGCAGTACATAATACATAAGACTGTGGGATTTTAACTGTTATTTCATAAACATTAGGTTTCTTTTATGGAACTAAAGAGCATCCAGTGATTCATAGTATGCGATTTTCTGCAACAGGGGAATCCGGTCGTTTCGCCCGAAAACTCGTTCGCCCGTAGTAAAAGTCGGTTTCAAACACCAAATATATAAACCTGTTATCGCCCATGACATATATTTTTCGTTCCATACATCCATACATCTGTTACCGAGCCAAAGCGGCAGACGAGCCAATACGTACTTCTCGACATTTTTCACATCCACGGTTCCGAGCGAACGGGCTTTCGGGTGATTTAAATTAGTTCATTACGAGTTACGGGTTACCTTTTCTTGAAGTTTGCTCACTGCGGTGTTAGGATCTCGGTCAGTTTGCAGGGTAAATAGCTTTGATTGTAGACTGTCTGAGACTGTCTACGTGTTGTAAGTTGTAACTCCGCGTTTTCCACCAAAAATTTGCACTCGCTTTCGCGAAACTGACGTTCCATTTCACCTATTTGCCTGTGGGTTATTTCGTCTTTTTTCGACGAGAGCGTAGCCGAGTACAAAAATCTGTATGCTACTGAAGACGCTGACAACACTGTATCGTCTAGAAGTAGAATTGCTTCCGGAAAGTCACGTTCCAACAGAAATTTCGACAAATATAGTTAGACGCGCAAATTATGTTTAGATACTGGCACGACAGTCTCGAGTTACAAATATCTGCGATGCCAGCATATCTGAAAATATCCAACAGCACGACCTCCGGTAAACATAGCAGCAACCATATTGGGGTTGTTTTGGTTTCGGTGATATTTTTTACGGCAAGCCTCCGGTCCTGTTGAGCCGGGGTTATTCTGTTGACAAATGCCTTTCCTCGAGATTGGGCTTTTACAAAATATTTTTCTTTCTCTTTGTCGCAACTTCGTTGCCATCTAGTCAAATTTCTCCGACAAGAGGCACACAAACACGCATCATTGCACGATGTTTCCACATTAAAACAATTTTTCACTTCTTCCACAATATTCTCAACAATGCTATACCAGCGCGACGACGATTTGCAACAACAGACGTGACAATTTGAACTTCCCGCCACGAGCTGGAATGCGCACGCATATTTTTTTTAAATTTAGCTCTGACAGGTGAAAGCAGTGATCGTCGTCATTAAGTTGCCCGCCTGAAACGCTCGTGAGTTCTCCATTTCACGTTGGCAAAATATTGATTTAGGCCATGCCCAATGCAGGTTATCACAAAATTGATTTAAGAGCAACATAAACCAAGCACAATAAATATCATTTTTAAGCCAAAAAAGCAATTATTTAACGAAACCATGACATGATGAGTAAATTATCTCTAAGAAAAACTGATTAACTTAACAGATACTTTAAATAATTAGTTAATACATGTACTATAGGTGTTTCTTAATAATGTAATACAGTGTATCTGTCACAGTGTTGCAGTTATGATATTACTACACACAGTATGGGTTGCAGAACTCAACTTCCAAGTCAGTTTGTTCAATGAACTTAGTGCAGAAATTATTATGGCATCAATTTGTCTGTAAATATAGAGAAACCAAACAAAGCATTACAATCTTAAGTAATAAATTATTGAACTCCTTTACAGGTATGTACAATGTATGTTCCATTAATATTGGGGATCTCTCAGAAGCTGCATCTATGATGATTTAATTTGCTCCCAGTGCATTTTTTTTTATGGAACTTTTCACACATTAATATCTCGTCATAATAGTGGTCTCTGTGTTTTACAACAATTAGTACACAAGAAAAATACACTCAGTAAGTGATTGTTTACAATAAAAATCAATCCTTGTATGCAATCTTAAAGACCTTGAATTTATATTTCTTTAGAAATATCTCACCTGGCCATGGTTGCTTTGAAAATCTTTGATGTTTTAATCCAAGCTGCCCATGTGTGCACTGTTCATATATTGACTGACAGGAACAGGGATGTAATCACACTGTATATAACTGCTACTTGAACACCACTGAACATACAAAGACATATCAATTATAATTTGTAACCAACAGATGACTTTCCTTTCATTGATATACAGTGTACTTCATTGCTAGTTGTTTACTGAGTGTCTAGAGTAGTGAATCAAATGCTAGAGGGGTGGCACCAAAACTTTCACAGTGGCAGGCTCTGCCCTGAGATGCAAAGCAAACATATATAACTGTTATGAACTTGGCGACTTACTTTCGAGAGCACATGCAATTTGCTTTAAATAAGAAACTGGAATATTGCAGTACAACAATGTGAACAGTCCCAATCAAAGGGCCATCCAGGCTGAAAATCAGACTTTGTCAGGATAAATACTGATGTTCTTGTTGACTTAATCTGAATGTGCAGTTCCAGAAGATATCGACACCATTCATGGCCAGTCATTAGAAATTCGAAAGTAACAGGAGGAGGGAGCCCTTAAAGTGCCACTAACCCCAAAATGTTTTTTCCTTTAATAAAATTTACCAAAATTTACTTCAGCGAAAAAATTATCTCGATTGATAAAATCCCTGCGTTTCTAAAGGCGTTTAAACATGTAATTTCTATGTTCACGACCGCGCAAAGTGGGATCTAGGTCGGGCTACTAGTGACGTCACTTTGGGAACCGGGCTAAAACACTCAAGAGATTTTTGACTGAGCTTCGAGGGCAGTCTAAACATTTTCGGGTTATTTGTGGTTCATATTTTATCAAAACTGGACAAGAAATTTAAGCGAAAGAACTGTATCATCTAGCATTGCAATTTGGAGTCTAGCTACGATTTGGACGGCTGCGAAGTACATATTTTTTTTCATTTCGAAGTGCGGGTCGCCAGTCGAGATCGCCGCGTTGTATAATTATATTTAGTCCGCGATCGACAATTTGCCGGTCCATTTGGGTTATAAAGGTACAAACAATGACTGAAGAGTTAGCTTACAGCTCTTAAATAGTTATAAGGATGTCAATGAACACAAAGAGTTGGTAATTTGACTTTACGGAAGGTGCAAATTTCGGAGTGACAAAACACTTTTACATTCAAATATTATTTTCCCCCGAAATACAAGTTAAAATGCGATGCAGTCGTACTCCACTCCTGCCTACTTCTCCAGATCAATGATTGAAAATAGTTTTAACATAAGAGATAGGCAGAGATGTCAGCAAACAATATTCGAAGGTGAGGTAACTTTTCGCTTCGTTATTGTCAACCAACCGTAGTATATGCATATTCAATTACTGTGTACGAACACAAGCTACGCAAATTTGCATATTCCGTACTAGTGAAATCATGGAAAATCCTTCAACAAGATCTTGAAAAGAGGTTCAGTATACTTTCAGTTAAACGAATAAATTTCTACTTCACTGTTATTTTGAATGAAATGTCCATTTTACGCACGCTAATAACCTGAAAATCCTCGACTTATTAGTTTGCGTTTCGGTTGACTGACAAGCGCACTCTTCTTTCAGCACAACAATCTCCGTCGGTGGCCATAGGGTCGAATCTTAATCGTTTGTTTCACTTTCCTCATATATTTATAAATGCTTGATCCATGCTAAGTTTGTAATTTAGATGTATTTCGTTCCTCAAATATGAAACTCAAAGAGCAAAACAATTTTGTATTCGGAGAGGCCATTGAGAAACACGGCCAGATTACAGGCGACCTCCGGCGTGCGTGTGTTTTTATAAAATCCACAAATACATAGCTAGTTAACCAGGTCGAAGCCTCAACAATCTTCTTCGCGTCGTTATAGAACGTAGGTTTCGTTTACTATTCGTTTAGACAAGTCTCTATTTCAAAACGCGATGTGTTTAATTTACCGTGTAATTTCGTCACCTATAGTTTCGTCTGGACTCGCGTCGGAGGATCGTTTGTGCTCGAAATAGTCAGATGGCTTCCAGCTTATCCCAAATTCGTGTCTTATGCAGTACCTTGACAATTTCAAGCTTTCCACTAGAGATAGAGAAGAATATACAGGCCATGAAAATCTCTAGGTTTTAACAGTAGCGGCGAACCCGAGGTCGAAGAAATCCTCAATGGCTCCCCAGCTTTAGCTTCGCACAGATCAGCCCACTTCTTTGGTGTTTTTCTCTGGTACAGTTTCATCGAGATAGAGGTATTGAATAAAGAGGGATACTCTATTCTACGCATCCTGTATTGCTACAGCCTCCAACAACATATCTTCCTTGCATTCTGCAACGATTTTGACACACACTATCGCATGTTCACTTACATTCTCCTCAGAAACAAAATATTGTTATTCCCGAAGTGACGTCAAAAGCCAACTCTTACCATTCTCCACTATTCCTCGCTCGTGAACATGGAAAAGGGCAAATTTACAAAATTTAAAAATTCATAGAAAATTAACGAAAATAGCTACAACAGTAATTTTTTCGCAGTTTTGATCAGGAGAAAAAGGAAATTTATATTAGCGAAAAAAAATTTGGGGTTACTGGCACTTTAAAGAAAAAACCTCTATGTGGGGTATGAATCTTTTCTTGAAGAGAACAATGTCTGAGAAATCATTAATTACAAAATACTGTTTAAGAAATATCTTAACAGGTAATTCCAACTTTCAGAAAATTTTGTAATCTAGACTGTCTGGCCAGTTCGTAGGTTTGACAGTTGACACTGGATATGTTTGTAAATTTGTGCGCCTCAACATCACATTACTATGTAGTAGCATTGGTCAACTAAAAACAGCTTAATTTGGTTAATTAATATACGCTGTATATTATTAGGTTGAAATATTGGTGTAGATCGTTGCACACCAACAGATACAGAAACTATTGGCAGCTGAATCATAACAAGTGAAAAACCATGAAGAACCATCACAGATATGATATGATATTTTTAAACTCTATGAAATTTCAGATTATTCAAGATTAACATGCACGTACATCATTAAGGGCAACCTTAAAACACTGAAACCGGAAACCGTAATCCGGAACCGGAAACCAGAATCCGGAATCCAGATATTATGAATGATGGTAGAAATAATTCACTTCAGCAATGTCTAATAAATAAATATGGGGGAAAATTATTTTGCTGTAATTTATTTTCTTGGCTTTACTTCAGCCACAAACTGTAATTGCTAAAACATTTTTGACAAGTTCTGAACAACCCTTAGCTATACATCTGGCCCGATTGTTCTAAAGCTGGATAAAGCCACATGTATCCATTGGGTAAATCACTATCCAGTCAGGGGTAGTGATTTTTCGGGTGGATAGAGTTACTCATAGCCTGCGATCAGGCTCTAGTGTCTGTCTCTAGTGCCTGAACAGGCTAAATAAGTGTCTAGTGTCTTTCTGCACTGGCATGTGAGCGAGTGCCTTCATGCGGCTTTGCCGTTCACGCCCCCGGCTCAAACACGAGAGCCTGCCCATAGGCTAAGTTACCCATCTTTTGTTCAACCTGGCCCTGGTGAGAGCCCGGTTCTTGTCTAGATCAAATTGCTCTGAGAAGACTGGTGAGTAGCACAATAACAACAAGCTATTGTGATGCGTTTCTGGCAGTCTTTTAGCATCTTTTAACAACATGTGGTTCAATCTGTTAGCAAGCGAGAAGCAGACGGAAGCAAGTGTGCAACATTTCTATAAATTGTTTTAATATGATGGCTGCCAAGAATATGAAATGCTGATTTGTCACAGTATCAGTGTGGAAATAGTGTTGATCTGGAATTAGTCTTGTATCTGTTGGAAAAATCAAATTTTATATTGAGATGAGCCAGGTTAGCCTTTCGACTTCGAAAGTGGGCAGCGTGACCGTCAATATACAGGGGGCTGCCACTGACGAACATCCTCTCCTCTATGACATTTGCTATCTTGTTCAGTATCTACTACACATAAAGGATAAATTTATACCTCCGGTAAATTGCAGATCACTTATTAAACAAAATGTCAACAAAGAAGATCTTTTAAATCTTATAACCGTGCTTTTAAAAAGTTTACCTGTTTTGTTAATACTACAGGCACAATGCAGTGCACATTCCAAAGCAGATGATTCATTGATTACTGTAAACACATCATTTGATCAACACAAACTGTGTTATAATTTATTGCACCATCACTCTTAGCCTTTGTGGAATCTACAGTGTATGATGACATAATGGTCTTAATCTGGAAGTTCGCTCGGGATATGCCCATGAAGGATACAAAAGGAAACGAGTGTCACGCTATGAATAACCCTTTTAATAAACAGCTTTCTCCCTGAAAAGTCAAAATCTAATTTGTTTGTGCTTTGAAGTAGTCACGCAAGTCACACAATCAGAGGGTATCCATGGCTAATTTTAGAACGGTTGTGTTTTTTCCCCTCCCACTGACTTAAACGTTGCAAGTTCTGGCAAGCTCTTGTTTACCTCCGCAAATATTTAATTTGTCTTCAAATCTCTTAACTCGCTGCGATGAAACAGCCAAAGAATTCGCTCTATTTGCCGAAACCCACAAGAAATACTCGCAAAATTGCAAATAAAGTAACGACCCTCGCTTTTGGCGAAATAAACTTGCAAAGTAAACACGATCTTGTTTGTCACGTAGCAAGAATTAACGCTGCAATGTCAGCGCATTTCATGGCTGATATAATACCTTTTTTTTTTAGTGTTTTTAGTGTATTTATTACTTCCCTTCAAATCCAACGCTTCCATAAAACCAACAGAAAATAAATATTATACACAATTATTATATGGCTGTGTCTCACGAGGACTGGGAACTACCGAATTCATGAATTTAATTGGCTGAAATCGCTATTGACCGCGGTTGAGATTTTCCCATCTAGAACGGCAACTAGATCGACAACTAGACCGGTTTCATTTTGCGTTGAAAAAGTAGCAAACTAAATACAAAAATGTTCACTATTTCCTTTTATTTTCTTCTCAATCATTTATGGTAGTGCCAAAAAGCCTGATGACAAAAAATAAAGTAAAGAGGACGAGCAAATTTCAGCAGGTTTAAGTTAAGCTCATCACCGTTGGCAAGCAAAATGTCAGCAAACTAATTACAATAAACGAATAAAAGTTCTCTTCTTTGTCATATAATAAACATCTTATTAACCGAGCTAAGCCGGTCTGTATGGGAGAATCTTGACCTCGGTCGTGTGTACAGACCTCACTGCGTTCGGTCTGTACTCACGACCTCGGTCAAGATTCTCCCATATAAACCTCCAGCTCGGTTAATAACAGCTAAATAAAGAAAACAATATCCATAACATTGTCCTTGTATTAATGTTTCAACTGACAGCTTTGGCGAATAAACATCACAGGTTGCGTGATTCAAAATTTGGCCGAGAGGAAGTTTGGGTCTGGTCACTGACAGAAAAAAAAAAAAAAATGGGTAGAACATGAACTGCGCTCGGCCCATGGCTGCGCGGTTAATTACCAGCAAGCTTATTTTAGACGCTCTCAGGGTGCTTGGAAGAAAATTACGATGGACTTTACTAAGATTCTCATAATCATAGCCCTCACTAGAAACAATGGTTGCATGAATTTTAACAGACAGGAAATTTTTGTTTCAAAAAAGGTTAAGTTTGAGGTCCTTTTTACTCGGCCGCTTATTTTTTTACAGGCAAAAACCCAAGCAAAACAATTTTTGAGTATTTGAAGAACTTGTTTTCTTTGATTTGTGGATTCCGGTTTCCGGTTTTTGGTTCTGGATTCCGGATTCGGCTTTCCGGTTGTTAGGGCTGCCCCAGTGTGTTTGCTTTACATTCAGTTTACAGATGGCTGTTATCCAGCATAGGCAGACTTATAAGTTTGCCTTCAAAAATAAATTGCAACAACTATTGCATCTTTCATCACCTATTCTTGTAATGAAATGACACAAAATAGTACAAGAAGTCAAAAGCATAAAACAAACTTACCCGGTAATGCTTACAGTTCCTCTCACTGTCTGCGTAGGCCGTCCATAAACTGGTACTGCCTGGACAATGTACTCATTATTTTTCTGATCACACCTTTTAAACGTCACTGTTATATAATTTGTCCTGAAAAAGCAATACACGAAATTTTATACCTTTGGCACTGACCAAATACCTTTACACGATGTACCGTGTACACCATATCAACATTCGCAATTCTCTTTACTTTCATTGTAACTTTTTTTGCGTCATTTTCCCTAACTTGAAGACAGGACTTCCACATTAGGTGATAATTTGGCTCTGGAATCTCTATGTACAGGGAGTGATGACAATTAAATCGTGACTAATTTTAGCAAACGAGGCGCTCAAATGTCAGCTTTTAATGTTAAGTTTATAACCTTACAGTACTCTTCGTATATATATAACCTCCCAATAATTGCACCTGTAGACAGAAGGTGTGCTGGGGGAAGAGATGTTCTAAACTTTCCGAGCTTTTCCTTCTTACCTGTGATAGGATGACTATTATGAACTACGGTTCGCAACCAACACCAACATCAGGTTATGTATACACGTGTACATTTTGTTGTCTCCTGTAATCATAAAAAAATTAAAATTTAAAACCCTCAATAAAGTTCATACTCAATAACACTGCTACATGTAGCGCTGTTACTGGAAATTAATTTAAGTGAAACTGTTGAAACAGCTCTGTCAAAATCGTTTCTGGCAGTCAAGGCAGGATAACAGAATATACACGTAGTACACAGCAAAGGCCAGAGATACACACATGTTGGTTATTAGTTAGGATTTGGTGAGCTTCTATGCTAGGTATTGTGGAAAATAATGGACTATCAAAAATGAAGGTTCCTGAGACATTTTGACAGCGCTAAGAGGAATGAATATATATATTTACAGAAGAAGGAGAAGTTCTTGCCTTGTCCAGTTCTCTGTCATAAAAATATCATTTACGTACATTTATTACATATGGTTTGTGTTTAAAGCTGATATCATGCACACTCTGATTGGCTAATTCTAGTGCATTATTTACATCATTCACGCGCGACTAAAATAAAAAATACAAAGAAATGCCGAATTCATAATAATTTAAAAATACTTAACAGGATGAAAAAATGCAAATTATGCGAAATTTGCAGGGCAGATAATGTGATTAGAAAGGCCAATTATGCGATAAATAATGTAAATTATGCGATTTTTTTCTGAGCAATCTTAAGCTGGTTTTATAAGGTTTCAGGATAAGAGAAACACTTTTTCGCTGCCCTAAAGACATTTTGAACACAAAGGAACAGTAATTATGCATCTTGATCGACATTAGTTGGGATAAATAAAAAAAAATTAAGGTCTTCTGCACTATCGGTGCACCACGTTAAAAGTTGAAAGGACACAGCTAACATGCCAAATGAATGATCAATAATTATTGATATTCTTGCATGCTACGATTAGCTTCTTACGCTTTGTTTTTATGTGCAGTATTATATTTCTGAATACAACAAACCAACTTTTTTAAATTTATTTTGCAGGGATCATCAATAAAACCACCATTGAATTTTCAGTTTTAAACAGTACATGTAGGTTAATTTATAACATAAGCCAATCTGTCAAACTCAGATCTGATCTCATAACAGTATTGTATAACAAAACTAGCTTGAACATAACAAAACAGTCTTTCTCCCTGTAGACAGTAGTTGATAATCAAAGGGGACTCTTCGAGTCACGACTGAAGTTTTCTGGTCAAATCCAGGGGAAATTGGAGTAAACCGACTCGAGTTAGCGGGGCTCTACTGTTGACTGCGGGAAATTTGTCACGAGCAAAATTTTCTTCAACACGTTTCAAAAATCTCACTGGTTAAAGTTTGCTAGGTGACGAAAACTTACCACGACCAAACGTCTACACAGATGAATGTAGCCAGTAAAACAAGCCATTTGGTTAAAAATGTCGAACATTTCCAGCTAAACATCAACAGTCCGGAATATCCCGATAAATTAGGACATCTGTGATGACACGAAACTCACGTTTCAACCAATGAGAATGCGGGTTTTGGTTGGAGTGTTGTGTTTCACAACAAACCAAGAGATTCAAGATGGCGGACAAAGAGAGTCGCGAATACTTTCCAATGCCATAAATGCGGGCCTTCAGAAGGTATATATTTATCTCGAATTGCGTTGAATACTGTACAAATTATAAAATAAAAGGAAAGTTTGTGTTCGTGTTCCATGTCACAGACAATTCTGCCCAGATAACGATTATCCTCGGACCGAAGGAAGCACCACAGAACGCAATGCGGGCCACGTTTCATTCTTTGGAAAGAGACCGTAAAATCGGTAAGCACCTTTACTCTGCATTTTTCTAAGCATAGAAATGATCGACATGAGAATTGAGGCTTTCCTCTTATTTAGGGGTAATCGGGCCGAAATCGACAGCACGCGCGTGTTCTCATATGCCAGCAAAGATAAATTGTAGATGTCCAAAATGTTATACGTTTTGGCTAAATCGAGGAAATGAAATCATCATTAAAACAGAATTTTCAATAACGCATACGAGTGAGAAATTCTTGTTCTTTTATACAAAATAAACTAAGCTAGAAAAAATGTATCCAAAATTTTAGTGTTGTCAGATGCAGGGATAGTAAAGAATTCTGTTAATATATTCTTTGCAAATCTGAAATTTCTCCATTTTGGAATTTATTTCAAATATTTCTTGTATCTATTTGTTACTGTGCTAAAAGATATCATGTCTGATTTCCACGTTTAAATTATGAAAACTTACATATGATTGCTGACTTTCACAAGTTATTTACCCAAAAATATCAAAATATAATTCCTCGACAGGTTGACAAGGGAGCATTCACAATCCATCCACATGTCCCAAGGTTTTATTATATATTTATTTGAAGTATACAAAACAAATTCAGTCTTGAAAGTGAAAGCCATTTTATTTTATTCACTCTTTAGGTACTCTCGACCTTGAATTTGCCTCTTAGCAGAATGCAGGACCTGAAGCAAATCTCAAGCACTTAGAAGATTATTACATTGCTTACAGATGTCAATATTATTACAAATGTATTTTTCGTTTTAACATATGAGTTTATTTTGAATGCAGTTACCACATTAGTCTAACTAAATAAGTGATTGCCCTTAAGTGGTCTGATAACTCTTATGTTTTCTAATTTTTATTACATATTCTTAACCAAACTGATATGTTTCCTGTTTACAACCAATTAAAGTTTTGCATTAGTTTCACAATTAGTAATGTTCAACACCCGACACTACATTCTAAACTCTCGTACCTTTTCAGTCTTTGCATTCATAAAAATTACTTTACAAAAACATTACTTTCTGGTACACTCAGGCTTCATGGGGAGGTGAAAAGAAAAATCATCTACTAAGAACAGCTGTAGTGTGTATAGTTTTTAAAAAATGCCCCCCCCCCCCCAAAAAAAAGAGTACAATGCCCCCTACAAACCTTAACTTACATGTTTGCATAGCCCTCAACGTCTGGTAAATGAGCACAAACAATCTCTCTACCCTTTGTGCCATTCCTTGGGACACTGATAGCATCCACTTACAGAGAATCACTGCACTACCCCTGGCCTGTCTGTTTCGCTGCCACTTCTGTGCTGTAGGTGGTTTTCAACAGGCTGCTGGCTCTCCAGTGATAAAACGGGGGTGCACATTCGGTGAATCCACCAAACCAGAGACCTTCCAAATTTGTTTAATTTCGTCCGCGTACTTAGCGACGTCTTATTTCCTCTCTTTTCCCTTTGTTTTTTCCCCAAAAAGTCGGCAAAGTGCCTCGAGCAGTCGAGTATGCTCTGCCATGTACTTAAGAGAGAGAAATTGAAAACAACTGTCATAAAAATGAAGGAACGATGCATTACTCAAGCCTTATAACAACAGCGGTTCAGGTACACTTGTAACGCCTCAAATTCAAATCGACGTTGTTTACAACCGTGTAATTTGGCATGATGAAACTTTAACAACACTAGAACCAGTAAAAAACATACACAGCTTAATGAAAAATACGTGAATACTAGAAAATAACGCGTACACTTTACTAACCTTAATATTTGGCCACAAAATCGCGTCTACATCATCGCTTGACACCAAAAAAACTCATTGATTAGAAGACAGTCAACGTTCTCCCACTACCAAAATGGCTGCTTATTCTCCTTCTCAACGTTTGGTCGCAAAAAGTCCTGGATAATGCTGGCCAGACTCTATGTGAGACTGGAAACAACATATTTTCTTTGTCCGCATAAAAGGTCCGCCATTTTCCCTGCTAACAATAACTTCATGACGTCATGACTGTCCTAATTTACCGGGATATTCCGGACTGATCAAACCATATTTCCAATCGAACGTATAAACTCCATCCAGTCCGTATGTGTATATATCAGCCATTTACATTGGCTATTCCGAACAAAGGGCGCGTTTGTGTTTCACCAATGGGCAACTCTTTAAGAATAATACTCGTACCAGGCCCCCGACATGCAAAATAATGCCTTGGAGCTTCGAATGTTTACAAAATCGAAGGTGAAAAAGGTTTTTTAGGCTTTTTCCAAGGTAAATCATCTTAAAAATGGCATATTTATACAGGAATTCCTAAGAAACTTGTCGATTTATGTTTTATTTTATGAATGTTGTGTGTTCTTTTCTGAATTATGCGATTTTTCATGAATTGTGCGGTCGGATGCGATTTGAGGTCGATTGTGCGAAATCGCACCATCGCGTAATATCAGAAGGCCTGTAAAAGGTCCTAACACAAAGTAAAAGGAAATTAAGAACACTATTGCTTTTTTCCGAAAATTGTAGCGACTGAAAACGATGATTGAACACTCTAAGAGTGCATTCTATCATCCTGATGAGATGAAATTTGAGGGTAATAGAGAATTCACAAAGTTATATCACAAATGAACTGGTACCGGACAGGACAAAGGAAACAGCCAGCAAGAAACTGAAACTTTCTTCGACGAGCAAAAAAGTATGCATGCCCAACAAAGAAAACAGTCATTGACATTCGGTTAATGAATTAGTTAATAAAAAAATTAGCGTGAAGAAAAGAGCAGAAAGAGAGAGAGAGAGAAAGAAAGTGGAGACAGGAGAGCACTCTCACCAACTAAATTGTGTATATTTGTATGTAAAAGTTATTTCTATTACCGAGAAGTGGTCAGGGCAAGAACTTCTACACCCTAAATTTTTTCTAAGTATGTAAATGTCATTTACACTGTTCAATTTACCGAGTAAAGCTCTTCGCATTTTTTTTTCTTTTTTTTTTTTTGTGCATTAGTACTATCTCACTTTTGAGGAACATTTCCATCTTAATTGTGAATACTGCATTGGGGAATAACCTCTGATTAAGAAAATAGGGCCCATGTATCCCCAACCAAAAGCAGTGGCACTAATAAAATGAAATAGTAAATCAAAATCAAAGTAGAGCTTTATTTGCAGACAGGATTTACATGCACAATCGTCTACTCGACATCTGGACTATATAAGCATTTCACCACACCGAATTAATTAGACAGACAACTAAATAAAACAAGCTAATCTACATTATAAACACAATATACATATCACTTCATCTGAGTATCAACAGTAAATCCTTTCTCAATGAAAGGTAACCGAATGAAAGAAAGTATAAAGAAAATTCGTTTAAGCTTGCAGTGTTAAAGTTTAATAATTATTCACGCTTAAATTTGAATATCACAGTGTGTATTTTTGCCGACGGCTTAATTTAGCTTTGCCAGTCTTCCACCAAATTAACCTGGGAATTCACCCAAGCATTTCACCAAACCGAATAAATTGAACTAACAAAACGAGGAATCTCCATACTTTGTAATCACAATATGCAAATCTTCACATAGGAACGTCAAAAATCCTTTTCGCTTCGGCTTAAAATGGTTTGTACACCTTTCTTGGTTTTCAACAACAGAAGACGGAGAAATTTTTGCAGTCTACGAGGTGGCTGTGCCAACTAACAGAGAGAAAACTTCAAAATTCGACCGGCCGTGTTTACAAATAAGCTTATTTTCAGACGTGAGGTTATAAGCTCAAGTTGACGACAAAAATCGACAGAAGACTTAATTTGTTTACAACTTACAACAACCTCCACAAAGCGATTCACGTGTTATTGTTTAGAGATGAGTAAAATTAAAACGATGTAATTTAGAAAATGTCTCACAACAAGGCTTCAAATAAGGAAGACTTTAAGAAGGGTTCCAATTGAAAATAAGCTTTTATCGCCGAGGCAACTTGTTAATTTTCATAGCAAACGTTACAACAAAAGTAACTTACAGCAAGTTGGCAATTCAATTCGGCCAGTGTAAATCTTCCAGGCAGAAAGTTGCAGCAAAAGTTGTGAAGACTGAGCTGAACTAATCTTTTCGATAGATTAACAAATCAGCCACTTTTTCCCGCTATGCTTACTGTTTTGTAATTTCTCTAAACACTCGGGCACGTTTCATTTCTCTTGTTCATCACCGGACCAAATCATGTGACTTTTCTTGCGCGGCTGCACAGCGTCACCTCACGCGAAATTTTGAAACTTGGACTGTAGTCTTCTGAGTCAATTTGTCGGGTACTTTCGCCTCTTTTTTATGGCCCTCGTTAGCTTTGGTTAACAGCATTTTTCGGTATTATTTCACCTCCTTTCTCTAGCCCTTGACCCGCTATAATTCACGGCATTGTTCAGTACTGTTTCGCCTCCTTCCCCAGCGCTGGCCCGCTCTTTTTCGCGATCTTCTTGGCTACTTCTTTGCCTGCTAATTCTTGCTTTCTGTTTATTTGCTTCAGTGCAACCCTATCTTAAAAGCATTAGATCAACGTTCGCTATCGTTTGTCGACATAACAAATAGAAATGAGTTTTCTTTTCCTTAAAAATCCCGCCAAGAAAAATGGCATTCTTGCGCTACAAACCGAAGGTGCATGTCTCTGTCAACCTATTAGCTGGAGAATGGCCGCCATGTTGGGCAACTCCGCCGCCGTCGTTGTCGTCGTCCTCGTCCTCGTGCGTACGCGCCCACGAGCAATACCGCTGGCCATGAAAACCATGAGAAAATCCATTCACGGGTTTCCTTTTCTTTCCCATATGAGTATGGGGCTCCGCTTGGCGGCCGTTCGGGCCGCCGGAGCTCCGCTACAAACTGTATGAAAAATATGTTTTATGTATATTATTTTTACTGCATTTACAGTACCATTTTACCACATTTTGGATCATCTTAAAGCTGGCAATCAACAAAAGAACCTATATCCTGTATGTAAATTAATTATTTTTATTCCACATGACAACATTTCTTTGTAGTCACGACAAAACTTATTCAGAACTTCAGTGGAATCGACATCATTGACAAGGTGTCTATTTGGGACTAACTGTTGAATTCTCAGTTGCTGACTTTATTATGTAACTGGCTTAGATATTCCAGCAAACCCTCTTGACAGTACATGCACAAGTTAATTTGATATCTGTAAGCAGTCTTCAATAAAATTAATAACGACTCACCTATGTTGATACATAATAATCGATATGACCCTATTTATTTAAATTTATGCCTGTATCTTTCTAGTGATGGCGCATTCACTTGTAGTACTTTAACTCCCGAATACTGACGTTTAAAACTAGCACTCCAACTGAATGGAATCACAGTAAATCTAAGCCCAAACAAGTACGCTTTGCGGACCTATTTTTAATAATTGTGTTTATTTAACGGTGCATGCATTTACAAATTGCAGTGCACGAGGCCCGGTTCACCCTTGGCTGGAAAAATTTGAAAACGATGTTTTCTCTCTGAAAATGCATCAAATGTTTTCCGTCCACGCTAAGCCGGAAGGATATAAAAACGCAACAATCACTAGTCTTTCTGGATTTGTGTTTGAAAAAACTCCACCAGGGAAATCATATGGTTATCGTGAAGTCATCGTTTTCGAAAAGCTCCGTCTTCAAAATGTTTCCCATCCACACTAAAACACAACCCAAAGCCGTTCTCAAATTCCCCCGGTTTGAAGAGCGTTTCGAAAAGCTCCGTTTTCGTGACGGATTAGTGTGGACGGTAGGCCTAACCGTAGGAAAAAAAAAAAAAAAAGCGGCGTTTCCAATTCCTCCGGCGTAATGGGGAGGAAGCCTCAGTATTTTAGTTCTAGTAGCAACATTACCGTCACATGACTGTAGAATTGCATTTATTTCACGGTGCATACCAATGCCTAATTCTGATTGGATTTTTTGCTTGTAACCCTTTGCTTTCATCCACTATCAGTCATTAACCATCACACTGGCAATTACGTTTATTACATGACCATGCAGTTAGTTATTTCCCGCAGAGTACGCGAGCTCGTAATTTGTTGTTCATAGTGGCGTTAAAAAAAAAAAAAGTTATATTAAAACAGAAGAAAATATGCAAAATTTGTCCTGTAAAGGCAACAGACATTTCGGTGGGAGACAGTAACTGTCACTGCCGTAGTTGCCACGACAATGCATCTCGTCACCGAAATACGGAAACTGCGCCGCATTCCCGTATGAACCCACGCAAAAGAAATAAACTGCAGCCTAACATAGTCAAGAATTTAAAACTTACTTGGTAAATTTCTTTTAATACCCGGCAGGAATCTCAGCGTGGACGGTGGCCTAAAAGAGATCAAAACCTTTGCGTTTTATTCTTTACGCGTTACGTATACGACGATGGCTGTGTGGATCACAATATTTTGCTAAGCACTCAATGGCTTGGGAAGCAAATTACTTTCGAACACGTTTCAGTATGAACTGAGAAATTGTAGCAGACTAAACGACCCTAGTAAACCACAACTTAACTGTTTTCATTTTGGTCTTTACAGCTGTACGGGGAAGCATTCATCTGTTTCCTTGTCTGGAAAAGAGAAACTGTCCTCTTTTTGGCCATTGTGAGAACAACCGTTGTGAGTGCCGTGGTGGGCGGATTGGAAATAGAGAGGACTGCCATCACCGTAAGAAATATTTTCGTGCTCTCTACAGGACAATCTTTGCTGATGTCATTGTTTACAATTTTCCTCCACTGGAAAAGTTGAAAATTTACATGGACATGTCAATTTTAATTTACAGTATGTAAATCTTGGTTTACATACTTTGTAAATTATAATTTACATGTTAGGGTTTTGTAAAATAAATTTACAGGAAATTTACAGCTTTTAGTACAGCATGTAAATGTTCTGTAAATAGTGATTTACATTGTCTTTGTCGACAATGATCATTTGAAGAACATGTAAAAACCTGTAAAATATTTTACGCACTTTTACAGTATCTGCCTTTGTAAAAAACATGTAAATTGCTTTGCTAAACCATTTAAGAAACGTGTAAATAATTCAAGTGAATGCTGTAAAAAGTCTGGAAATGTTATGTTTGTAACCCTGTAAAAACCATGTAAACGAAAAAAGAGGCCTGTAAGAAACATGTAAAAACCATGTCAATGAAAAAAGGGGGCCTGTAAGAAACATGTAAAAACCATGGCAATGAAAAAAGGGGGCCTGTAAGAAACATGTAAAAACCATGTCAATGAAAAAAAGGGGGCCTGTAAGAAACATGTAAAAGGAATGTAAATGAAAGAAAGGGAGCCTGTAAGAATCATGTAAAAACCATGTAAATGGAAAACCTAGAAGTTGCACGGGTGCGTTGGGGGGCTGTAAATAGCCTGTTAAAAGCATGTAAATTAAAAAGGGGGACTTTGCAAAGGCTGTGAAAACAATTTCAATGAGATAATGGGGGCTTTTCGAAAAACTGTAAAGACCACGTTAATATAAAATGGAGGCTCTTAGAAAAAAAAGATCTAAATTTAAGAGAGGGCCTGCCTAAACCCTGCAAAAGCCATGTAATGGAAAAGTGGGCTTATTTAATATAACTCTGGTGTAACGGCTCAACCAACGGAGACTGTTCAAATGATGTAAATTCCAAGTTACCGACAGGTTCGCTATCCTCTTGTAAACGGTTGGTTGGATTTTGCAAAGAAATGAATGAAAAGTCACCCCGGCCAGGTTAAACTTGGGGAGACGGGGGGGAGAGGGAGGAAGGGTTGTCTCGGGTAACCGAGAACATATAAATGGGACATTTTAAAGGCGCGTAAAGTTAAAATGTAACACCGCGCTAAAGCTCCGTAAACCTACCGTGAAGCCTCCATTAGGGTGCCTTTTACGTTGAAACATTTGAACTTCTCTAAAGTCCAAGTATGTGCTATAGTGTGCTTTAAATTGAAGTTGGGTTAGAAGGTATGCACCAAACTAAATCGCTGCATTGATCGACACCGCACTAAGCTGTCTTCTTGTGAACTTTCCGCGCATCCACAACGTCAAAATAAAACTAGAATTGTTACTGCACATGCAGGCGTCCCAAGCTTACGTCTCTAGAAAAGAGAAAAATTAATTCTCGGACACGTACGTATTTATTCATGAAGGACCATGAAAGCGTCACGTGTTGTGTGAGTTCAAGACGGAAAGAGCCCTGGTTACCGAGTTTGAACTGACGCGAGTTAGGTTAGGCAGGGAACCATAAGGGACACGGCCGGCCCAACGACCGTTTTCTCTCGAATGCTTTGAAACGCTGTTTTAGGCTATCTGGTCTACTTTGAAAGCTCTGTAGGTTAATTTTAGGTTGCGCAAAAAAAAAAATTTATCTGTTCGGTTATTCTAGAGGAGCTCGAGTATTCTCGTACTTATTAGGGCTTTTTTGTCCATTTCCCGAAAACGATAGGACTTATCGCCTTTCCGAAAATGATAGCTGACTTTTTTTCGGTACCAAAATGACATTTTGTTTTTTTTTTTTGTTTTGTTTTGTTTTGTTTTGTTTTTTGGTGATTTCTACCGTTCTGTGCTTTCATTGGCGTTACTGTTATCCCAGTCCCTTTGTAAGAGCATACCAGCCTTGTGAGTACCCGATCTCCAACAAACAGGAATCAGCGGTCTTCTTGTTAGGGACCAGGTCCTCTCGGTTCTCCCGCCATGTTTGGCAGTTCGTTGGAACTTGCATCGAACTCGAGCTCTGTTTTAGCGGGCCAAAATCCACTCTACCTTCGCTTCGTCATCGTGCACGGTTTCAAGGCAAAGTTTTCCGTTACCCACAAGCTGAAGATAGCGATTACAGGCAACAACAACAACAGGTAAGCAAGTTTTGCATAAACTGAACGAGTAGAGTAAAGTAACGTCAAGATACGTTTACATTTCGTTTTGCCTTTGGCTGTGAATGTGTCATTATCAAGGAGAAGTTACGTTGCTTGTGGAATCGACTTTGTTGATGTTTACCTGCCGTGCATAAAGAGCTTTATTATCTGTTATTATCTGTTCTCGATAACCGAGTAAGAGCGTGCGACATTTGTTATTGGCTTATATGCACCTTATGATTCCTTCTGATGCATTCTCTTGTAAGGTTATGTTGCCCTCTGATGTGAATGCTAGTAAGCTAAAATGTAATGTGCCATCTTCAGCAGGGAAATTTCTCTTATGCTAGTGTAAGTATTCTGAAATTACTAAAGTGTCTACAGTTGTACCTACATGCAAGTTACAATATGCTACACAACTGTACATGGACATTGCACCCACTGGTGCTGATAGTAAGTTAAATGTTGTGAAATTTTCTTTCACAAAAAAAACACTACGATAATTTATAAAGAGGTGTACATGTACCTCAAACTGTCATGAAAACTACACAGGGCTTGAAAAAAAAAAGGAAGAGTGACTTGCCCAGGCAGGAAAATCTACTTGTCTTGGACGACACAGTATAGTCAATCGATTATTTCATAACAATCAATAGAAAGTAGTCAATGATATCAGAAATCAATAAAAGGATTCGTCACGAGTAATTGATTGTGATCAAATTTTCAATAAGCATTATCAATTTTGCTGATGCTAGCTTATCTTTTAATCAACATTTAATAAGAAAGAAATGAACAAAAGATATAAAGTGAAATATGAAATCATGAATACAATTGCATAAAAACATAACACTGTATCTTGTAAACAGAATATTTTGCTGGCATACATGTATCAGGGACTATGTTGTTGGGGGTCTTTGGTGGTGCCTTTGAAATCTACATAAAAAAGTTACAATCAAACATTGTGTTGAGGGACACAATTTTTCTACAGTTTATGTGAACTAACAAAGAGAGGCCAACTTTCAATTGATTCTCTAATGACTGATAAATTTGGTAAAATCAAATCGATAACTTGAAACTTCTCTAGCACGTGAGTATGAATTTCTATCCATTTATTGATAGCACTGATAACACTTACATTAATTTCAATTTATTGAGTTATATCAGTTTACAGATCTATTTCAATTGATTGCCTTACCCTGGTATGACCAGACGGCACTTTAGAGCCCTGTCACAGCTGTACATTTTACTTGTACGAAATTGGGCTCTTACCAAATACATGTAGGTTTCATGTGTCATGCATCTGTTCATTCATCTGTAGCAGGGCAGGAAAAAAAATTGTAAGTCACTTGCCCAGTGGGGCAGTCAATTTCAGTTTTCACTTGCCCCCATTTAAATATTAGTTCCCAGTGTGGTGGCCAGTAAGGAAATCAGAGGACAAATGCGAATGAAGTACGCTCGGATTCCCAACTATTCTTGCTTTCAACCTAATAATTAACTAATCTTTCAGGTCTTAAGTTTTGAAATGGAATGACTGGAAATTATCATTTATCAAGCTGGCATTTTTAGTCAGACTCACAAGACTACTGAGGCTACATTGTAATTTCACTTGCCCACCAGGCCACTGAACTTCTATTTTCACTTCCCAAGAGCAAAATTTACGTGGCTGAGGAAATCAGATCTGGCTTTTTTCTGCCCAGAGTAGATCACAGATAACACCAAAATGTGGTAAAAACAAAAAATATTCACATGAGCCATTACCAGAGTTTGTCACAGAATCTGTGAATTTTTCAGGCATGTGTCACTGATGTTCTTACCACATTTTGATGTCTTCTGTGATCTATTACTGAACAGATGCACGACAACATAGAACCTATCTGCTTCGTAATACATAAAGAAACAAAAACAAACATTTATGACATCAGCTGTACCTTTGTCCACCAATAGAGCATAAGTGTACATAAGAAACAATCAAATTGTGCTTGCAAATAACAGGACTTATTATTTAAACATTGTTTGATAGGAGTTTGATTTATTGTGCATGAATATTACAATGTAGAAGATAATGAACATTGAATATTTACTGCCACGCATTTTGAGTTTAGTTCTTCTACATCCTCTGACATCCAGTGCCTTCCAATCAGAGATGCAAAGTTTTTGTCACACAGTAGCTACAGATGTAGATGTAAGATCTGTTTGATTGATGAATATCCAGGGCTCAAAATAATGGCCGGTCAATGGGCAATGTCTGGCCAGAATGGTGACTTGACTGGCCAAAAGCTTCACTCGCTGGTCATGTTGACCAGTCATGTCATGTTGAGACGGTCATGTTGTTCATTCTTGAATAAACAATCAAATCCCCAACTGTAAATCTGAGAGTTTTTAATCTCTTTTTTATTATGACCTCTAATGAAAACATACACCAGTGCATACATGTATCTGTTCGAACGGCTAAAGACCATTTGCTTGCTGTTTGTCATGCATTCAAGATTGATAGGAATGCCATTAGAGTGACTGGGGTTAAATCCGTTCGGAAAAATATTAAGCCAATTTTTAAACGGTCTAGCAGTGAGTGGAACAAACAAACTATATTTGTGGGTTTAATTTGGCTCACATTACATGTACTTGATTTTTGCGTAAATATCCTGACCGGTCAGAAACGAGACGTGACCGAGCTAAAATTACTTTGGCCAGTCAACATGACCGGCTACGGTCCGATTTCAAAGGTCACAGTATAAATTGGAATGATAAAAAACAAAATAATAACTCCCGTGTAAAATTCGCTGATTGATATCAAACACAGAATTTGCTGATTCATACTCAGACATAACTTATCTTATTTAACGAAATGTTTTATGTTCCTTGTAGGATGAACTAAAATTGAGAGTGGTCAATATATGCATACTCCTTGGCATTGATGTTTGATCAGGAAAAAATCAGCCACTGAGAAGTCTACAGTACTTATGACTCTATAAGGGGTCCAAGGCCCAATTCTTGAAGGTCCTGGAAACTTTTCGGGCCCACAAAGCCATCTTTAATTAAGCTGTGTCTAAAAACTAAGAGCTGTATATGCCTGGAACTTCTTGTGTGAAGGAAACCTCTGTTCATATTGAGAATAAGCAATTAAAACAGCTCTGTTAGCATAAGATTTCAGATTTCGGTATGGCTTTCTGGGTGCGAAAACTTTTTGGGACCTTTGAGAAATGGGCCCCTGGTGGATTACAGTCTAACATGGTGACCTTCAACACTTTGATATGGTCTGGCAGCTTTCTGGCATAAATTCAACCACTAAACACTTTTTAATGCTTTGAAGTATCACCTACCTGTGTTAGTGAATTAGCATCAAATTTAAATATCTTAGATTGCTAGGTTGATACTTATTGTTCAATACAGCAGCTATAAGATTTCATCATAAAAAGAAAAGGCTATGTTTACATACATTTAGTACCAGAACAATACATGTAATTTATTAACTTATGATGTGTTGTGGGAACTATGGTACTAGATAGGCCTTTCAATTTCAGCAGGCCCCTATGCATTTTTTTTACAGTACAGCTTTTTGAAGTAAAATTTTGAATATTGTTTACAGTGAATGTTTTGTCAGGGGTCCAAAATGTTTGTATTGTTTGGATTCCGTACAGTTTTGGAAAAAGAAGGAAACTGTGACTTTGTAAACATAGCCTAAAAGATGTCAGAAGCCTTGTTTTATGTTATGCAATGTAGTATTCCTTTTGCATGAATGTTTTTATGATGAATTTAAAATGTCAATCTCTATCTTGTGGTAAATGTTTTTTCTCCCTGTTTTCTGTTATTTCAAAAGAACGATTCACTCTATGAAAAAAGTTGATCAATACTCCACACTTACATTGCAGTAATTTTCATAATAAGGTAAAGGTAAAGCCCGCATACGAGCCACGTGGCCCAACAGGCTAGAGCTTATCCCGCTTTCTGTAGCAGGAAGCGTCTAGGACTATTTGTACTCCCCCTGGATGAGATGCCAGTCCATTGCAGGGTTACCCCACCATTAAATTCGCTGGTACCCACTTATACACCTGGGTGGAGAGGCACTGAGAGTAAAGTGCATTGCCCAACAACACAACAGAATATACCCCCCTAGGGCTTGAACCTGGATCGCTCGATCAGGAGTTGAGTGCACTACATGTAACTACGAGGTCATTGTGCCTCCCCCATTTTTCATAATAATTAAGGCTAATTTAATCCTACATTAATTACTTAGTAAGAAAAAACAGTTTATTCATTGATTTTATGACAAAGGTATTATCATTATCTTACATTTGACTTTGTGGATTTAGTATATATTTAAGACAGGTATTTATTTGCAAACAATTTTAATTTAGTAATACACCTAAATTGCAAAATTTTTACTAGTTGTAGCTGACAACAGTATAGTTCTTAATCATTTTATTATTCACGAATTAAATAGAGCTGAATATGACATGGTTTCGCACAATCTTGAAAAGGTCTTGAATTTTAGTAGTCTTCTTGAAAAGTGCTTGAACTCGGTTAAAGGAGCAGTCATGGTATTTTAAAGTACAGTATTTTGGCCATGCACAAAATTACATTTATTTAAGTCGTCTTGGTATGGATAGATAGAAAAGAAAACATGTTTTATTTGTTGCAATGTATACATTGTAAACCTTATTCATGGCATATAAAAACTATTTGAATTTTAATGAGTTTGTTCTGATTCTGTATAAATTTGCATATTTTCTACTATTATAATTAAGGTCAACAGATTTGATTACAATAAAACAGTACATTCCATGCATTTTTCTACAGGTTATTATTTACAAGTCATTTATCGTACAGGGTTTCTGCCTCCCTTTTTAGATTTCCATGTTATTTACAGGCTCCCTTTTTCCATTTCAGGTTATTTACAGGCTCCATTTTTCAATTTACAGGTTATTTGCATGCTCCCTTTTCCAATTTACAGGTTATTTACAGGCTCCCCTTTTCAATGTACATGTTATTTACAGGTTCCTTTTTTCGATTTCCATGTTATTTACAGGCTCTCTTTTTCCATTTACATGCTATTTACAGGCTCCCTTTTTCGATTTCCATGCTATTTACAGGCTCCCTTTTTCGATTTGTTATTTACAGGCTCCCTTTTTCGATTTCCATATTATTTACAGGCTCTCTTTTTCCATTTACATGTTATTTACAGGCTCCCTTTTTTGATTTCCATGTTATTTACAGGCTCCCTTCTTCGATTTACATGTTATTTACAGGCTCCCTTTTTTTGATTTACATGTTATTTACAGGCTCCCTTTTTCGATTTACATGTTCTTAATCGGCTCCTTTTTTGATTTCCATGTTATTTACAGACTCCCTTTTTCGATTTACAGGTTATTTACAGGCTCTCTTTTTCGATTTACATGTTATTTACAGGCTCCCTTTTTTGATTTACACATTATTTACAGGCTCCTGTTTTCATTTTCCATGTTATTTACAGCCTCCCTTTTCTTATTTACATGTTGTTTACAGCCTCCCCTTTTTTATTTACATGTTATTTACAGTATTATGGCAGCCTCCCTGTATTAAATTTACATGTTATTTACGGGTTTCCAGGTTGAATCACAAGAAATTTACAGGCTATTTACAGTATTTGCAGGAACAGTTTACATGTTATTTACATGATCCTAGCCCTTTGCTTTGAAACATTTACAGTGTTTTCTTCATCATTTACATGTTTCACTTAAAATATTTACATGTTTTTTACATGAAACCTCCAAAACATGTAAAAGGGGAAAAATCATGTAAATTATTCTTTACAGTCTCTTTTTGATTATTTACATGTTAATTACATGTTATTTACATACTCTGTAAATTTTCAACTTTTCCAGTGCTCATTAACCTACGACTTTGCGCAGAGAAGGCATCACGCTAGACACAAATTGACTACAAACATTTGAAGAGCTTGTGAAACTTAGTAACTGCCGGAATAGCAAGCTAAAGGCAATTGCATTAATTAAAGATAAAGAATGGTGAAAGGTCTGGCTCGTTAGATGTAATATTCGAGGACAAATTGGCTTTCAACAACTGCAAAATATCAGTAGCAAAAGCGCTAATGAGCTCATACACTCTGTAAAATTTTGGGTTCTTAAACCCGCGCCACACAAAAAGTATTCAATACATCGGGCTCAAATTTCTCGGGACAGTTAATAGTGCTGTGCCATTTCAATATTCAGAACTAATGTTTTTATAGCTCCATTAGAAACTGTATCACTTATGCTAATGAGGCAAATATTGTGAACAAAGATTGTCCTTTACACACCTTTACACGCAGTGTGTATTTTGATACGGGACCTTAAGAACAGCATGACGATTTGTCAATGCTACGAGACAAAGTTCATAAATATATTTTACTTTAAATGACAGCAGCTAAATTCTGTAGCGGTAGCGCTTTTGGAACTGAAGCTGACTTATCGAGCATTAAGCTCCTTGTCTGAGTACCCTACAAAATGTTCGCGGTGAGGAAGCACCCCCATATATATACATACATACATACATACATACATACATACATACATACATACATACATACATACATACATACATACATACATACATACATGCATGCATGCATGCATGCATATATATATAGATTCTATTTCCTTGTGGTGAATGGATTTCAAAAAGCGCTCAACTCTTAGAGGAGCATAGTATATTCATTAAATGTAGTTCAGGACTTCAGGAGTGATTCATCGCTTTATTGCTACAGACCTGTTTCGTATGGTCAACAAGTGACCACACTCATCAGGCAACATCAACGAATGACCGGTTAATTTAAATGCTGGCGGTTAAATACAAATTCAAATAGTTGCTATGGTGCTGATTATTGCGTTACGTTATCTTAAGGTTTTTGAGTACATATCTGTTTCTGTGAGGGCACGAAGTTGCTAATTCATTACGTTTGTTGAGGCTACATAGGTCTTTCGACAACAACAACCGACACAGAAACAGAATCATACGTAGGACTCGCAACAAACTTCAAAGAACGTTTCAGAAATCATACAACATTCTTCCGACACGTCAACAAAAGAAACAGCACCGAACTGTCAAAACATGTATGGAAACTGAAAGACGCCAAGAAACCATTCAATATAGCATGGAAAGTCCTCAGAAAATCCAAGCCTTACAACAACGTAACTAAAAAATGCAGTTTATGTCTTTACGAAAAATTTCTAATAATCTGCAGGAAAGACCTATGTAGCCTCAACAAACGTAATGAATTAGCAACTTCGTGCCCTCACAGAAAAAGATGTGTACTCAAAAACCTTAAGATAACGTAACGCAATAATCAGCACCATAGCAACTATTTGAAGTTGTATTTAACCGCCAGCATTTAAATTAACCGGTCATTCGTTGATGTTGCCTGATGAGTGTGGTCACTTGTTGACCATACGAAACAGGTCTGTAGCAATAAAACGATGAATCACTCCTGAAGTCCTGAACTACATTTAATGAATATACTATGCTCCTCTAAGAGTTGAGCGCTTTTTGAAATCCATTCACCACAAGGAAATAGAATATATATATATATATATATACTTCTTGAACTTGAACAGAATAAATTTATAGAGCGCTCGACTCTGAGAGGAGCAGTGTAGATAATAAACAATGGTAACAAGACTTCAATTCATTGTTTATTGCGACAACGCTGTTTCGTATGGTCAAAGGATGACCACACTCATCAGGCAATATCAACGAATGACCGTTAAATTTCACAAACTGGCAATTAAAAGCTAACTTTAGGTTGCTATGAGATATAAAAACAGTTGCTATGATATGGAAAAACAGATGCTATATAACATTGAAAAATCTCGTGTTGCTAAAAGATTGCGTTACTTGCTCACAAAGTTCTTGAGTAGGTATCTGTTTCTGTGGGGACACGCACTTGCTAGTTCGTTTCGCTTGTTCAAAGTACACAAACTCTTCTTACAGATGATCACGAATTTTTCAAAAAGACATAAATTACATTTGTTAGTAATGTTGCTATAAGGTCTGCACTGCTTAATGATTCTCCACTTGATGGTAAAAGGTTTGTTGTTGTCTTTGAGTGTCCAAATATGTTTAGATAGCTCAGTTTCGTTTCTCTTGTTTTGGTGTCGAAAGGATGCTGTGTGATTCCTGTAGCGCTCTTTAAAATTTGTGGCGAGGCCCACGTATGATTCTGATGACGTTTGTGTTGTGATTGTGGCTTGGTAAACTACATTTTGTGTGGGGCATTTTCCGTCCAGCGGGCATTGATCTTTTTTTCTGCAGTTGCATTCTTTGGCGTTTGTTTGTGTTTGCGACTGGTGGTAATCTGATAGTAGTGCTTTGTTGTGTGACGAGATGATACTCTTCATGTTAGGCATGCAGGAGTAGCTGAGCTTCAGCTGAGCTTCAGTGTGTGCTTGTTGAAGATCTTGTGTAGATCTTCAACAAGCACACACTGAAGCTCAGCTACTCCTGCATGCCTAACATGAAGAGTATCATCTCGTCACACAACAAAGCACTACTATCAGATTACCACCAGTCGCAAACACAAACAAACGCCAAAGAATGCAACTGCAGAAAAAAGGATCAATGCCCGCTGGACGGAAAATGCCTCACACAAAATATAGTTTACCAAGCCACAATCACAACACAAACGTCATCAGAATCATACGTGGGCCTCGCCACAAATTTTTAAAGAGCGCTACAGGAATCACACAGCATCCTTTCGACACCAAAACAAGAGAAACGAAACTGAGCTATCTAAACATATTTGGACACTCAAAGACAACAACAAACCTTTTACCATCAAGTGGAGAATCATTAAGCAGTGCAGACCTTATAGCAACATTACTAACAAATATAATTTATGTCTTTTTGAAAAATTCGTGATCATCTGTAAGAAGAGTTTGTGTACTTTGAACAAGCGAAACGAACTAGCAAGTGCCTGCCCCCACAGAAACAGATACCTACTCAAGAACTTTGTGAGCAAGTAACGCAATCTTTTAGCAACACGAGATTTTTCAATGTTATATAGCATCTGTTTTTCCATATCATAGCAACTGTTTTTATATCTCATAGCAACCTAAAGTTAGCTTTTAATTGCCAGTTTGTGAAATTTAACGGTCATTCGTTGATATTGCCTGATGAGTGTGGTCATCCTTTGACCATACGAAACAGCGTTGTCGCAATAAACGATGAATTGAAGTCTTGCTACCATTGTTTATTATATATATATATATATATATATATATATATATATATACACTGTATATGAGAGAACCCCTAACCCTGTTCACCCCAAGTAATCATATTTTAAAGTGAATAAATGTTTGAAAGAAAATTCGCCCTGAGTGGGATTTGAACCCACGTCCCCCCGCATACTAGTCGGGTGTGATATCCACTACACCATCAGGACAACCATGCTGGCAACACGGCAATCGAAGATGTGATTTACGTGGCATGGAACGTGGTCTCCCGGGAAATTTTCTTTCAAGGTGACAAGGTAGGGGAAGCCTATAACTCCGTTTTGAAATCCAACTCTATATATATATATATATATATATATATATATATATATACATATATATATATATATACATATATATACATATATATATATATATATATATATATATATATATACATATATATAAATCGTTACCAGAACTCTCAGGCCAACAAAGGTGTCACAGCGTCAGGAGGATCAGTAAAGATTCCCAGTCCAAACCTCGCAGCATAAACGAACGTAGGAAGTTAAAAAATTGTGAGGACCGACAACTTCTGACTTAAAAAAGATTTTAAAATTTAATAAAAAAACGTTTCGGTTAGAGACCTTCTTCAGTTATTACAACTTTTGAATAAAAACGAGCTTTAAATAAGATGAAGGTGCTAGTGATTACGTAATTACAAGTGACAATTAATAAAAGTACAAAATCACGTGAAAGAGCAAAACTTGGTGTTAATTAACAAAGAACAAAGAACAAGATCAACAAAGCGCAAAAATATTGAATAAGTCAAAAACAAACTATTATGAAAATAATCGGCAGAGTCTGAGAGATAAAAGCTAAAAACTAAAAGACCAAACTGGCTAAAACAAATAAAATAACCCAAGAGGCAACGCGGCAAGCATTGGAAAAAGTAAAACCCTCCCCTGCATATAACTGAAAACATCAACTGTAACAAAATCCCAAAACGAGGCCTTTGGAGGCTGAAAGAGCAAATTAGCAACAAAATCCCTGGAGGGGCCCTTAAATAATATTAATCATAATAAGATCCCTTGACAGGGCCTTTGAGGCTAATCAACACCTAAAAGGCTGACAAAATCCAAGAAAAGAGCCTTTGAACGATCAATCAATAACGTACAATATAGGAGAGGATTTAATTAATTATAACAAATTCTATTTTTTGAATGAAATTCCTTTCTTTTATTTAAGCCATAGGGTGCCAGAGAGAACATTTGAGCACTCCAATAGGCTTGTTTTGTAATTAGAAGCCTATCGATCTCCTCAGAGTTGTTTGGGGTCTGTACCTGATCAATACATTGGAACGAAAAGTCATCTAGAGTGTGTGGGATTTTGTTCAAATGTATTGCTACTTCACAAGTTGTTTTGTTTGTGAGCATAGCAGACTTATGAGTACGAAACCTAAATCTAAAATCGTTAGTGGTAGATCCCACGTATTGCAAGCGACATTTCTTGCAAGAAACCAAATAAATTACATTTTTTGAATCACAAGAAAGCCTGGAATGAATGGTGTATTTTTTGCCCGTCTGAAAACTAAGAAATGATTTGGATTCAACAAAGAAATTTCGACACAGGTCGCATCTATTCCTATCACATTTGAAGCAACCATTGTTTTGATGAATTATTTGTCCCTCTTCGACAATTTTGAAACAAGATGGTACTAATAATTCTTTGAGATTTTTTGATCGACGAAAAGATGGTATGATAGAACTTCGAGGGAAAAGTTCTTTCAATTTGGGGTTTGATTGTAGAATGGACAAATGTTTTCTGATTATGTTGCCTACGTCGGGTAGATTTGGATTAAATGTAATCACAAAGGAAAATAATTTCTTCGTTTCCTTTCCACGAGTCTTTAGTAGATCATTTCTAGGAATGGCGGATGCTTTGGAGAATTGATCAGAAACTAATTTAGAGGGATAACCCTGGTTAACAAGGTACACACTCTGGATGACTTTTCGTTCCAATGTATTGATCAGGTACAGACCCCAAACAACTCTGAGGAGATCGATAGGCTTCTAATTACAAAAGAAGCTTATTGGAGTGCTCAAATGTTCTCTCTGGCACCCTATGGCTTAAATATTCGAAAAATAGAATTTGTTATAATTAATTCAATCCTCTCCTATATTGTACGTTATTGATTGATCGTTCAGAGGCCCTTTTCTTGGATTTTGTCAGCCTTTTAGGTGTTGATTAGACTCAAAGGCCCTGTCAAGGGATCTTATTATGATTAATATTATTTAAGGGCCCCTCCAGGGATTTTGTTGCTAATTTGCTCTTTCAGCCTCCAAAGGCCTCGTTTTGGGATTTTGTTACAGTTGATGTTTTCAGTTATATGCAGGGGAGGGTTTTACTTTTTCCAATGCTTGCCGCGTTGCCTCTTGGGTTATTTTATTTGTTTTAGCCAGTTTGGTCTTTTAGTTTTTAGCTTTTATCTCTCAGACTCTGCCGATTATTTTCATAATAGTTTGTTTTTGACTTATTCAATATTTTTGCGCTTTGTTGATCTTGTTCTTTGTTCTTTGTTAATTAACACCACGTTTTGCTCTTTCACGTGATTTTGTACTTTTATTAATTGTCACTTGTAATTACGTAATCACTAGCACCTTCATCTTATTTAAAGCTCGTTTTTATTCAAAAGTTGTAATGACTGAAGAAGGTCTCTGACCGAAACGTTTTTTATTAAATTTTTAAATCTTTTTTAAGTCAGAAGTTGTCGGTCCTCACAATTTTTTAACTTCCTACGTTCGTTTATGCTGCGAGGTTTGGACTGGGAATCTTTACTGATCCTCCTGACGCTGTGACACCTTTATTGGCCTGAGAGTTCTGGTAACGATTTTTACTAATATATATATATATATATATATATATATATATATATATATACATATATATATATGCATATATATGTCTATATGTATGTATGTGTGTATGTATGTATGTAAATATATATATGGGGGTGCCCCGAACATTTTGTAGGGTACTCAGACAAGGAGCTTAATGCTCGATAAGTCAGCTTCAGTTCCAAAAGCGCTACCAGGCTTAAGTCGATAATATATATATATATATATGTAACAGTAAAAACTCAAGAGCTAGGTTATATGGTCATTTAATCCATGGGAGGAGAGATCTGCAAACAACCTTTTCGATGTCACCATGGTGTCCTTCGACGGGGCAGAAACATGTGAATTGGTTGATTGCTACCTTTTGTCCCTCCTTACAAAGAAGTATGGCCAAAACATCGGCTTATACCGCGACGATGGATTGGCAGCCCTCAAGGGGAATCCACAGGAAGTGGAGAGGATTAAAAAGGGCATGTGCAAGGTTTTCCGTGACCACGACTTAAAGATCACAGTCGAAGCAAATACCAACAAGGTCAATTTCCTAGACGTCACGCTTGACCTCCAAAGTGGAAAGCACTATCCTTACACAATTTTTAACCGTTACACACTCAAATTAAGCTACAGCTGCATGGGTAACATCAAAACAATCATATCTAACCATAACAAAGCTGAAATTGACAAAGCGACACGTACTAATGACCAAGCGAAAAATTACAACTGCCGGAAATCTACCACGTGTCCCATGGATGGACATTGTAGCATGGAAAGCGTAATCTACCAGGCCGAAGTCATCACACCAACCACGAAAGAGACATACATTGGATTCTGTGACACTACATTCAAATTAAGATATCGTAATCATGTATGTTCTTTCCGAAATGAGCGGTACAAACACGCTACTGAACTAAGTAAATACATATGGAGCCTGAAAGATCAGAACACTAAGTACGACATCAAGTGGCGCATAGTTAAACAGGCTAGGTCTTATTCGAATGTTACCAAGTGATGTAATTTGTGTTTGTGGCAGAAATTTTTCATCTTATGTAAACCGGAAATGTCAACTCTGAACAGCAGAAATGAGCTTACATCGTGTTGCAGACATGCTAGGAAATTCTTGCTGAAAAATGTTATCATATAATTAGCGATTAAGATCCCGCGTGACGCGACGCGTGACACGCAACACAGCTAGTATGTAATTGTCTTGTTCCGTATTTTCAAATATCTTTGATTGTAACCGTTTTTTCCGGCAGCCGCCTGATGATTGCCTCGCATGAGGCATGAAACTCTGAGTAGCGATTAAATGACCATATAACCTAGCTCTTGAGTTTTTACTGTTATTCCCGCTCTAGTTCAGCTATTGAGCACTTTGTAGTAGATGAGAATTTCACTCCATTTTTTGGTTATATCTATATATATCTATATCTATATCTATATCTATATCTATATCTATATCTATATCTATATCTATATCTATATCTATATCTATATCTATATCTATATCTATATCTATATCTATATCTATATCTATATCTATATCTATATCTATCTATATCTATATATGTATATATCTATATATATACGATGAATTGAAGTCTTGCTACCATTGTTTAGTATCTACACTGCTCCTCTCAGAGTCGAGCACGCTATAAATTGATTCTGTTCAAGTTCAAGAAGTATATATATATATATATTTGCAGAGTTGGATTATTTGGACGAAGACATTTATTGTCACTCAGAGTTTCATGCTCCTTGATGATTGCTTCGCAAGGGGCATGAAACTCTGAGTAGCAATAAATGTCTTCGACCAAATAATCCAACTCTGCAAATGTACACATCGCTCTAGTTTAGCTATTGAGCACTTTAGTAGCTGATGAAATCTTCAATTGCTGGTTTTCAGTGTCACGCAATTCAAAATCGATCAAAATAAAAATCAAAACCGGTTAATAGATAAAGTCCAGAATCTGGAAAACGAAAGAACGTAAATATGCAAAGACTCTCGCCAAAATTCTGGTCACAGCAATTTTTCTTATGCGAGATATGCGGAGAAATTTTTTACCCAAATTTATAGAGATTTGTATGGAGACGCCATACTGGTGCCCATCCATATGGGCACCAACATGGCGGCCGGAAACCAACAGAAACATCTATCACTGAGTTTTGCTACAAAAGCGTGGATTTATCCCTCAAGGAACTCTTAAACATTAAAATAATACTTTTTCTAAGACATGAACTGTTCAGATAGCCAAGTTCCCCGAAATAAGTCACTTTCTTAACCATCATGACAGCTCTCTAGGCCGTCATGTGAATGCCGCGTCACGCAAAAGCTTGGAAATTCAAGCGTAGTGAATCACAAAACCAAGAACCCATTCGGAGCGAAAATTTGTATGAACATTAGTTTTCAGCTGCTCTTATAAATCATTTAAGTAAAATCTCACGAAGATCAATAGTTTTGTAGTTCGAATTTTAGTGACGTCATGTGAAAACCAGCTATTCATTATATTATTACATTATATATATATATATATATATATATATATATATATATATATATATAGGCAATTGTGGAAAACGAGGACGGACAACTTCGAGCGAAAAAAATATATATATACAATAAAAAATCTAAGAAATCTAAAAAAAGGTTTAAAAATTTAATACAAATAAACGTTTCGGTCAAAGACCTTCATCAGTTGCAGTGCAAGTGAATAATAAATTACAATAACCTTAAATAAGTTTACAGTATAAAAAATGACATCATATTACAAAGATGATTACATAACAGGGCGTGGTAACACATGAAAACGAAAAAATTAACCAATGATAAACAATCGGTGATTACTAAGCGAGATACTATGACAATGCGGTACAAAACTCAAAAGACACAAACCAAATAAGAATAAATAATCGAATATAATACAAATAAGATTAATATCAAAAAAGTAACGCGATTCGTCGAGTCAGCCGAAAGTGTGAAGGGACCCGCGTGTAAAATATTCAATGTTCAAAAAAGGCGGTCCCAAAATCCCCAAACAAAGCCCTTGAAACTATGCCGCGGCAAGGCACAACAGGCGCCCTAAACAGGGCCCTTAAACAACAATAATGTAATAAATTCCCCGATGGGGGCCCCTGAGAAAACCTAGCGCTAACAAAGCTAACAAGATCCAAGGTCAGGGCCTTTGAACACCTGAACTAAGATAATCGCCAAATTTGCAAGTTATTTTTGCGCTAATTGTAGTTTATTCTTTTTTTCGAGTGGAATTCCTGACGTTTGTTCAAGCCAAAAGGTGCCAGAGAGAACAACTGTGCACTCCAATATGCCTCTTTAGTGATTAAAAGCTTTTCGATGTTACTTGTATTGTTTGCATTTATCTGCACTTGATCAATACACTGGAAAGAAAAGTCGTTTAAGTCGTGCGGTGTTCTGTTGAAATGCACCGCTACCTCACAAGTCTTTTTCTTGGTCAGCATAGCAGACTTGTGGTTGCGAAATCTAACTCTAAAATCTGTTGTTGTAGAGCCAATGTATTGTAAGTTACATTTCTTACACGAAGCCAAATAAATGATATTTTTTGAATCACAGGAAAGTTTCAATCGTATCTTATAGCTCTTGCCTGTTTGAAAACTTTGGAAAGAATTTGATTCAACAAAGTAGTTGCGACAGAGATCACATCTTGTTCTTTTGCATTTAAAGCAACCCTTAACCTCAACAACCTCTTCAACCTCAGTGTTAGAGCCATAACGAGATGGCGCTAACAACTCCTTAAGGTTTTTAGATCTTCGAAAAGAGGCTATGATGGAATTTGGCGGAAAAAATTCTTTTAATTTGGGGTTGGATTCCAAAATACCTAGGTGTTTTCTGATGATGCGACCAACATCAGGTAAATTTGGATTAAATGTTGTTACAAATGGAAACAATTTCTTCTCAGCTTTGGCACGAGTTCTAAGTAAGTCAGTTCTAGATGTAGTTAAGGCTTTAGAAAATTGATCTTCCACTAGTTTTGTGGGATAACCCTGATTGACTAGATAACCCTTGTATTCAGTTGTTCTCTCGGCAAGAAATACTTGTTCAGAGCAGTTTCTCTGTAACCTAGTTGCTATGCCATAAGGGATAGCCTTGAAAACGTGTTTGGGGTGAGCACTTGATGGTGGAAGATACAAGTGGCTATCAGTTGGCTTTGAATAAACGTCTGTCTGGAAGAAGAAGCAGTAGAAATTTGTTTGAAGAGCAATCACTCGGTTTTTAAGGAAAACTTTTTCCTACAAATTCATGGCACAGCCATGGGCCCAAAGAACGCCTGTAGTTACGCGGATCTTGCCATGGGGGAAATAGATTATCAAGCTAAATTTTCTGGCCCCATAAAGCCGACTTTATGGTGGCGATACCGTGATGATGTTTTTGATCTCTGGCAACAAGGCCTTCCTGCACTGCATGAGTTTACTGACTTTATAAATTCCCTATATCCTACCATTAAATTTGAATTAGTTTTTTCTGAACGCGAGCTTCACGTGCTAGATTTAACTTTACATCTCATCGGGGGTTTCATCCAGACAGACGTTTATTCAAAGCCAACTGATAGCCACTTGTATCTTCCACCATCAAGTGCTCACCCCAAACACGTTTTCAAGGCTATCCCTTATGGCATAGCAACTAGGTTACAGAGAAACTGCTCTGAACAAGTATTTCTTGCCGAGAGAACAACTGAATACAAGGGTTATCTAGTCAATCAGGGTTATCCCACAA
>NW_028301578.1:6322500-6375000 GCF_042242905.1 Orbicella faveolata | reverse complement strand
CGTTATCAGTTTAAGTTTAAGTTTATGGCATCCATAAACTGATGTTAATGAGACCTGAGAGACAATATCTCAAAGACAGGCACATACATTCTGCATTGTAACACTTTATTTCAGAGACATGTAACACTATGAACCTCGTGTCACGCTCATAAGTAAATCCCAGTAACATGGGTAACATGCCACCAATTCCTGATCTCAAAGTCCATCAAGGATTCCCAGTTGAAAACAATCACCCCCTTTAGATATCACAACAAACCTTTCATGTCCTAAGTAAGGCCACTGTTATCTACATCTGTAAAAGACAGTATATCAATGGTTCCAGTCATGTCTCTCACGTGTCCACCTCATGCCTCTGACCTCTAGTCAAGCACACGCTCCTCGTTGTATTCAGTCTTCTTGTTTGTGCCGATCCTTCGCCACTGATTTTTCTTTTTCCCTCCCACCCTCCCATGACTGGGACCCTTGCCCTACACATCTGAACCCCTGATACTACGCTTCAGGACCATCTTCAAGCAAATAAACAAAATCATTTAGATCTATAGAAATGTTCGCCATGAATAAGGCTAATAATCTGTCTTTCCCAAAAAAAGTGGGGGCAAGCTTTGACACTACAATTCAGAATGTCGTGTATAGATACTGAACATTACTATTCCGCTACTTTTAGAAAAACATTTATCCGTATATACTTATGATATCATTTGCTTCTTATAAAATAATAATAATAATAATAATACTAATACTAATAATACTAATACCTTTAATGGCTATAGGCTACGGCTGTCTGTCTCCTAGCAAGCCTTAGACCTTGTCATTAAGGGTGCAATGAACAGGGACTGTATTTTGGTGACTTTCTGTTGTTTGTTATTAAAGGACGGTGGCAGGGAAGTGCACCCATTAACTGCACTTTACCCCACAGTAAGGCTATAGCGCACTGGAGACAGGTCCGGAGAAATTACCTATTCCAAGGTGGCTACCCCCGGTACCACCTGATCTATACTCCCCCCAGGAGGGGCTCCCCCTCCTGGTTCCCTCAGTCCCCCGGGGACTGTGGGATATGGGCCTCACCCCTGGAGGCAGGTCTGGAACTTTTATTCCAGGGGGGCTACCCCCGGTACCACCGGATCTGTACTTCCCCAGGAGGGCCCCCTTCCTGGGCCCCTACTCCCCAGTCGTCCTTCCCTGCCACCCAAATTTTACCCACAGCCAGTGTGTTATTTCCTAAATGTGGTATCGTTAGTGGAAGCTCAGACCAGGCCTCGAAAGAGGATCATTAACCTTTGTTAAGGCTCTAATGTATTTTCCATTAACGGTCCAAAGCAGAAATTACTAGCAAATCTATGGAACGTGAAGTGAGGCAGACTAACGAATAACAGAAATGGAAAAGGTCGTCTATACAGGAGCCCAGTGGAGATATTTTGAGTTATTTTGACCACGTACATAACGACAAAACGATCGGGTCAAAGTCAAACGAAGCGATTTTTCCGAGATTTTCACTCGAGATAATTAGATGTTATAAGATTCATTTAAGACCAGAATGCCATTTAGTCAAGTCTTGTGGACATAGTTTGCAATAACATTTAAAACAGCTTTGTTTTTGTTGTATTTTGACGCCTTGAAACTTCACTCGTAATTTTCTCGAAAACGCTCTTATAGACTTTTTTTTAAATTTTGCCATCGTTAAGACAGCTATGTCAAGTCCAAGATCCCGACGTCGTATTTCCAAACTTATCCCTGGTATCAAGTTATTCGGTCTTATGTAAAATGGGGTATGGCATCATTTCGTTGATTTGGTAACTCAGATCTTGGTGAAATGTACCCTATTTGAAACTTTCATCTTTCTGTAGAACACTAGTGACGTTTCGATTTTCCGTACGAATGATAATGGTAGTGCTCTAGTCGCTCAAAGTTGAACGGTATTGTTACTCAAAAATCCGATCGAGCCACTTTAAATTGGAGGACATCTGAAATCGTTAACTAGGGTAGGAAAACACCAAAGAGCTAATAATAAACCATGAAGGAACAAGGATCGTAAAGGATAGAGAAGATTAACACATATTACAAACGACGAACTTGAAAAATTTAGGCTAAAGCGGCTTTAAGATGCGCAAACCGTAACCTGGCTCCTTTAAGAATCGGTAATCGTTCGATTTTTGAGATGAACATGTAGTATTATAAGTAATTTTATGACTTGCGAACTTAATGTGCTACAATGTCCTATTGCAAACTTATAAGTGTTGCTGTGTGGTGGGGCTCTATGTCCATCGTTTCAATAAAATAGTTTAATTTTCCTGTAGTTATTATTTTTCATCAAATAGCTACACCACGAAAAATATTATCAATGTTCTGGTGATGGGGTTTGTTGGTCTAGATATGCAAAGTGTATCGATGGATTCTGTCGTTGTGTTGGAATGTACCCTGGCAAGGGATGGTACTGCAGAAGTAAGAAAACAAACATTTGCGGAAATGGCGGGACTGGACGCGTGAACAAAAAATTAGCCGCATTTTTGGCTGTTAGTCGTTAGCAAGTTTATTTTTTCCTACCCTTTCCTATTCTGCTAGAGCTTGAAACCGACTACTAGACAATAACAATAAATTAGTGTTTTAAGAGGAGGCCTCCAATCACCTACTGGTGGTTTTCAGGACGATTCTCTGAAAGTAAAGGTCTAAATTAAAATACATTAAAAGTCTAAAAACGTAAGACTACAACTAAGGTGTAAAACCAGAACTAAGGTTAAAAAGCTACTAAGGTTAAAAAAAAAAAAAAAAAAACTACCAAGGTTAAAAATGGTTTAGTAAGTTAGCGTTTAAAAATCCTTTTTGTTATATGTTTCTTGAGCTCACTCGGCAGCGTGATTCCCATACCGTTCTTGGCCTGCTAACTTTGTGTTTTGTCTCAATGGTAATAGCCCTTTTCACGGTTAATTTTTCTCATTTGCATTACAATGTTATCCAACCTGGATGCGAGGCTATTTCGGGCTAAAACTACAACATAGCCCATAATTGTCCCACATACATGCTAGATTTTATTGTAATGCAAATGACCAAAGTTAACCGTGAAAAGGGCTGTTGAAGACAAATCTTCAAATGCATGTGATCGTCAAGTTCTTCGTCGCGATCGTTGATAAGCCAGAATTCGCTTTTAACTTGCACCTGACGTACTTATATTCTCGGCTGGTGCCGAGAAAATCGAAATAATCAAAAATTGATGCGCCTACCAGTGAGTGTAAATACAGCGTCAATCAGGATAATTTTTAAAATCCAGTTTTGCTTTCAACCCGTGGCACTAGCGGGCCTTTTTAATGATATGAAACAACTACATACATTTTTATGTCCTTTGCCTTATCAGCAGATCGTTGCCAGAAGCTGAACTTAAAATGCGGAAGAAATGCTATGTGCCTAGTCCTTCCTGGGTTAGATCCATATTGCACATGCATTCCTTTCTGGAAGAAAACCAAAGATGGAAACTGTGTAGGTGAGTGATGTCCGTACAGTGGAAAACTGCAGTGATAAAATGTATATATGTTGCTGTTGATGGCTCGGACATTGGCGCTATTCGAAGCGATTTCCCTAGAAGAGTACAAGGCCTGTGACAACATTTGACAAGAGTGCAGTGCAGCAACATTACACACTGAATTTTTTCGATCTGTTTTTTCAAATTGGATAGATAATGGCGATGTTGGGTGGAAGATGATGCTGAAGCAAAGAAGGTTAAGGGATTTGGAGGACTGTAACACCCAGGTCGTTTGAGAGACACGGCCTGGTTAGCGTCCTTGCCGGCATCAACGGGCTGTGTTTCTGACCAAGCTAAGAATTTACTATCACAGTGCCTTTAGCTTTCCATCTGAGTAACAAGTAGCTACGGTTGAAATTAATGGTGGAAGCTCTTCCAGGTTGGGGTTTGTGGGGAAGTGAAGGAGTAAAAATATTCATGGTCATTAAGATAGCTTAATACTTCAAAAACCAAGATAAGCTTCACCGTATATATAAGGAACACTAGTTCCCGTGCAGAGTCATAACTTGGTGTTCTCCTTACACCCTGGAATAATCGTTCAATATTCCCCTTTTTTTTTCCTGTAGAATGCTTTAAGGATGCAGAGTGCATGCAGGCAGGTAAAAGATGCATCGTAGGAGAATGCAAGTGCGCGGACGGACTTGTAATGGGCGCTGACAAATCATGCGAGCCTGGTAAGAACGTCAAAAAATGAACGCAATGCAATGAATAGAAGCGTTATGACATCAATAGTAATGATGCTAGTGTTTTATGGTATGTGAAACCCTCCACAAATAATTTAACATGGCTCCAAACAATTTCCAGCAGTTAGATTTTGATGTGTCATTATAACCACTCTTTATCACTTGATGCTACAATTATGGTGTCAAAACACTGTCCAATTATTACTGAACGCGTTTTTATCATTTCCGTGACACAGTAGGTTAGCAAAGCAACAGTATGACCAGCTAAAACACCCTTAATTACAGCTTTAGGGGCTTATAATTCAAACACAGCGAGCGTAAATTTTTTTAAATTATCAAATTTCAACAAGAATGATAACACGCAAGCTTAAGTTTCGTTAAAAAAAAGAATCGGTACATAGAGTTCAGAGCTACTTTAAAGTTTTGAAAATTTAAGGTAGCTCTAAACCCTATGTACCGTGTTGGTGATATATCTCCAGCCACGTCCGTCCCTGGCGTGTTGTTGACATGGGGTCGCACATTATATGGAAGCAGACAAGCCAAAGCGAGCTGGTCCAGATATTTAAGCTCTCCAGCACCAGAGATGTTACCAAGTCATTGAGCACCCACAATTTACAAAACCTCACAAAGTCCTAATAATTCATAACTTTTAAAAAAAAGTACGCTTTGATAACGAGGATGGAATTTGCCAGAAGAAGTTTTGCTTTGGGATATTTTTTGCACAGTTCTTGAACAGCGCTTGGGTTCTAGCAAAATAATTTCTTGCTCGGTTTACGCACTCAGCCACTAAACTCATGATATTCGCATTTGATTCTGCTAGGGCCTCTACACACATGCCAAGCTCCGAGTGATTGCCATTCTCGGGCACAGTGTTATCACGGAAATTGCTATTGTCGAGGAAGCAGCGCCGGAAACGGGAAATTCTGCAGAGGTAATTATTATGTATCATTTAAATCTAAGGCCCGGTCTACACTATACTGAAGGAATTTGCAAAAAGAGATTTCACTCTGAAAAAGTGTCAAATGTTTTCCATCTACACTACGAGTTTTAAAACGCAACAATCTCCGGTCATTTGGATTTCTGTTTGAGGAAAACTCGGGCAGGGAAATCACATAAAATCACTTATCGGGATGCCGTCGCTTTTGACAAGCTCCTTTTACATTTTTTTTTTTTTTTTTTATATCCACGCGAAAACGAAAAGCCGGCGTTTTGAGATTCCTCCGGCTGGAAGAGCGTTTTCGAACAGCTTAGTTTCGTCACGGATTAGTGTGGACCAGGCCTGACAGCCCTTAGTCCTTTCCCCTTCAACTCTAGTATCCCCGGACGTTTGAATTTTTTAACAAGCTTTCAAAGTCAAATGTCTCACTCGCTATGGCTTCACATACCGTCAAATGGCCAAATCCCTCTATGAGACTCGCCTGCAGGGAATCATGGTAGTTGATTTCATCAAAACAAATATCCAGTCCAAGATGATGAATACAACTACTATGATTCCCTCCAGGCGTCCCCCAACAGGATTGTTTATTAAACAAGAATCACCTACAAGAAACAGAGAAAATCCAAAAAGTACATTTTTATGTGTTGCCGTAGTCTATATATCTCCTAGTTATCTTATCTTATCTTGCCTCCTTTTCTTTGTCATTGCATAGATTCACCACCATGCCCCCGCTACTGGGATGTTCGGTGTCATCGGAGTAAAAAATGTGTTATTGATCCCCTGATACCAGACAAACCATATTGCGTATGTCGCGAGGGTTTTATAGAGAATCCCCACGGATATTGCCTTGGTAAGTTGCCATACTGAAACAATACCCGATAATACTTTGTTTGTTCGTAAGATAAGAAGGAAGCAACTGAAAAGTCAATGTACTGAGAAACTCGTACTCACACTCAATTTTGGGGCTAGAATCGAATTTGTAACTCCTCTTACAAATTGCCAAAAATATTCTGAGGAGGAATTCTGAGAAATTGTTTTAGCTCCTGCAAATTACTAAAAGTGCAAAGAAACACATATCGACAGCTTGCTGCGAGGAAAACCACTTGAAAAATTAACTGAAGGTAACTTTCCCCTATTTTCTAGAGGATAGAGTATCTGGGGAGAAATAAAAATTAACAAATAGAGTGTGGTTTAGCGTTGTCTGTACTCTTATCGACAACAATATGCGTCATCAAAGTGGTCAAAATGTTGTGCGCCGAGTGAGTCCACAACAAATTTTTACCACAGCGATGCATTTGGGCATGCATTCCTGGCTCGAAGAAAACCAAGGATGGAAAGTGTTTAGGTGAGTGATGTCCGTGCAGTGGGAAACTGCAGTGATAAGATGTATATATGTTGGTGTTTATGGCTCGGAAATAGGCGCTATTCGAAGCGATTTCCCTAGAAGAGTACAAGGCCTGTGACTGCATTTGACGAGAGTGCAGTACAGCAACGTTCCACACTAAATTTTTTCGTATATATATATGTATATATATATATTTTTAAATTGGATAGATAATGGGGATGTTGGGTGAAAGACGATGCTGAAGCAAAGAACGTTATTGGTTTTGGTGGACTGTAACAACCTGGACGTTTGAGAGACACAGCCCGGTTGGAGTCCGTGCCGACATCAACGGGCTGTGTTTCTGACCAAGCTAATAATTTACAATCAAAGTGCCTTTAGCTTTCCATCTGAGTAACAAGTAGCTACGGTTGAAATTAATGCTGGAAGCTTTTCCAGGTTGGGGTATGTAAGGAAGTAAGAGAGTAGAAATATTCATGGTCACTGAAATCGCTTAATTCTTCAAAAACCAAGTTAAGCTACCGCGTTTGTACATGGAACACTAGTTTAATGCAAAGTCGTCACTTGATTTTCTCCTTGCACCCTGGAATAATCGTAGAATGCTTTAAGCATGCGCACTGCAAGGAAGCAGCTCAAAGATGCATCGCAGGAAAATGCAAGTGCACGGACGGACTTGTAATGGGCGACGACAAATCATGCGAGCCTGGTAAGAACGTCAAACAATAAACGCAATGAATAGAAGCGTTATGGCATCAAAAGTAATGATACTAGTGTTTTATGGTATATGAAACCCTTCACAAATAATTTGACATGGCTCAAAACAATTTCCAGCAGTTTGATTTTAATGGGTCAATGTAACCACTCTTTATCACTTGATGCTACAATCACGGTGTCAAAACACTGCCCAATTTCTATTGAACACGTTTTTATTATTTTCGTGACACAATAGGTTAGCAAAGCAACAGTATGACCAGCTAAAACAGCATTAATTACAGCTTTAGGGGCTTATAATTCAAAAACGCCACGCGTAATTTTTTTTTAAATTATCAAATTTTAATAAGAATGGCAACACGCAACTTTTGGCAAAGTTTGAAAAAAAAAAATATCGCTACACAGACTTCGGAGCTACTTTAAAGTTTTAAAAATTTAAGGTAGCTCTGAACCCTATGTACAGTGTTGGTGATATATCTCCAGCCAGGTCTGTCGCTGGCCTGTTGTTGACATTGGTTCGTACAGTATATGGAAGCAGACAGTCCAAAGCGAGCTGGTCCAAATATTTAAGCTCTCCAGCTCAAGAGACATTAACAATTCATTAAGCGCCCACAATTTACAAAACGTCACAAAGTCCTAATAATTCACAACTTTTGAAAAAAAGCACGCTTTGATAATGAGGATGGAATTTGCCAGAAGAAGTTTTGCTTTGGGATATTTTGCACAGTTCTTGAACAGCGCTTGAGTTCTAGCAAAATAATTTCTCGTTAGGTTCACGTACTCAGCCACTAAACTCATGATATTCGCATTTGATTCTGTTAGGGCCTCTACACCCATGCCAAGCTCCGAGTGATTGCGATTTTTGGGCACAGTGTTATCACGGAAATTGCTATTGTCGAGGAAGCGGCACCGGAAACGGGAAATTCTGCAGACGTAATTATCATGTATCATTTAAATCTAAGGTCCGGTCTACACTAGACTGGAGGAATTTAAAAACGGAGGCTTCACTCTGAAAAAGTATCAAATGTTTTCCATCTACACTACGCCGGACGAGTTTTAAAACGAAACAATCTCCGGTCATTTGGATTTCTGTTTGAGGAAAACTCGGACAGGGAAATCACATAAAATCATTCATCGTGACACCGTCCTTTTCAAAAAGCTCCTTTTTCAATATTTATGTCCACGCGAAAACGAAAAGCTGGCGTTTTGAAATTCCTCCGGCTGGAAGAGCGTTTTCTAAAAGCTTAGTTTCGCCACGGATTAGTGCGGACCAGGCCTGAGAGCCCTTATTCCTTTCCCCTTCAACTCTAGTATCCCCGGAAATTTGAATTTTTAAACAAGCTTTCATAGTCAAATGTCTCACTCGCTATGGCTTCACATACCATCAAATGGCCAAATCCCTCCATGATACTCGCCTGCAGGGAATCGTGGTAGTTGTATTCATCAAAACAAATATCCAGTCCAAGATGATGAATACAACTACTATGGTTCCCTCCAGGCGTACCCCCACAGGATATATGGGTTATTGATCGAGTGTCAGGTCAAGATGGCTGGATATTGGCCAAGTTCTTTTTTTGCGTGTTTATGGACCGAGACGGAGTCGAGGTCCATAAACACCCAAAAAAAGAACGAGTTAGGCCAATATGCAGCCATCTTGGCCGAACAAGCTTGGTCAATAAAGTATTTATTATAGGGCTTTCGGGCAAATTTTTCTTGCGGGACACGGCGTTTAGTCCCGAGCGGGCAAGATAGCTCCATCTTGCCCGCTCGGGTAGCCAATCACAGCGCAGGATTTGATTCATATTACCCGCTCACGGAGCTAGCCATATAATAATGTTTATTAAACAGAAATCACCTACAAGAAACGTAGAAAATCTAAAAAATACTTTTTTCATGTGTTGCGGTAGTCTATATATCTCCTGGTAATCTTCTGATGCCTCCTTTTCTTTGTCATTACATAGACTCACGGCCATGCCCCGCGGAGCACAAGTGCCATAAGAATTCTAAATGCGTTGTTGATCCCCTGATACCAGACAAACCACATTGCGTATGTCTCAAGGGTTTTAAAGAGACTGGCAACGGAAAGTGTGTCGGTAAGTTGCCTTACTGAAACAATACTCAATAATACTTTCTTTGTTTGTAAGATAAGAAGGAAGCAACTGAAAGGTCAATTTACTAAGAAACTCATACTCACACTCAATTTTGAGTCTAGGATCGAATTTGTAACTCCTCTTACAAATTGCCAAATATATTCTGAGGAGGAATTCTGAGAAATTGTTTTAGCTCCTGCAAATTACTAAAAGTACAAAGAAACACTTACCGACAGTTTGCTGCGAGGAAAAACATTTGGGATATTAAACGAAGGTAAGTTGGCCCTATTGTCTAGAGGATAGAGTATCTGGGGAGAAATAAAAATTAACAAATAAAGTGTGGTTTAGCGTTGTCTGTACTCTTATCGACAACGATATGCGTTATCACAGTGGTCAAAATGTTGTGCGCCGGGCGAGTCCACAACAAATTTTGACCACAGTGATACTTTTTGCGCATGTATTCCTGGCTCGAAGAAAACCAAGGATGGATGGTGATGATGGCTCGGAAAAAGGCCTGTGACTGCATTTGACGAGAATGCAGTACAGCAACCTTCCACACTAAATTTTTTTGTATATATATATATATATATTTTTTTTTTTTCAAATAGGATAGATAATGGCGATGTTGGGTAGAAGATGATGCTGAAGTAGAGAACGTTAAGGGTTTTTATGGACTATAACACTCTTGACGTTTGAGAGACACAGCCCGGTTGGAGTCCGTGCCGGCATCAATGGGCCGTGTTTCTGACCAAGCTAATAATTCACAATCAAAGTGCCTTTAGCTTTCCATCTGAGTAACAAGTAGCTACGGTTGAAATTAATGCTGGAAGCTCTTCCAGGTTGGGATATGTAAGGAAGTGAGAGAGCAAAAATATTCATGGTCCTGAGATCGCTTAATACTTCAAAAACCAAGATAATCTACCGCGTTTGTACATGGAACACTAGTTTTAGTGCAGAGTTGTCATTTGATTTTCTCCTTGCTCCCTGGAATAATCGTTCAATATTCCTGTTTTGCTGTAGAATGCCTTAAGCATGCGGACTGCAAGCAAGCAGGCAACAGATGCATCGTAGGAGAATGCAAGTGCACGGAGGGACTTGTAATGGGCGATGACAAATCATGTGAGCCTGGTAAGAACGTCAAAAAATCAACGCAATGAATAGAAGCGTTATGAGATCAATAATAATGATACTAGTGTTTTATGGTATATGAAACCCTCCACAAATAATTTAACATGGCTCAAAACAATTTCCAGCAGTTAAATTTTGATGGGTCAATATAACCACTCTTTATCACTTGATGCTACAACCACGGTGTCAAAATACTGCCCAGTTATTAATGAACACGTTTTTATCATTTTCGTGACACAATAGGTTAGCAAAGCAACAGTATGACCAGCTAAAACAGCCTTAATTACAGCTTTAGGGGGTTATAATTCAAACATGGCACGCGTAATTTTTTTTAAGTTATCAAACTTTAATAAAAATGATAACACGCACCTTTTGGCAAAGTTAAAAAAAAAAAGTCCGTACATAGACTTCAGGGCTACTTTAAAGTTTTGACAATTTAAGGTAGCTCTGAACCCTATGCATAGTGTTGGTGATATATATCCGGCCAGGTCTGTCGCTGGCCTGTTGTTGACATGGGGTCGTACGGTATATGGAAGGAGACAGGCCAAAGCGAGCTGGTCCAAATATTTAAGCTCTCCAGCTCCAGAAACGTTAACAATTCATGAAGCGTCCACAATTTACAAAACTTCACTAAGTCCAAATAATTCACAACTTTCAAAAAAAGGTACGCTTTGATAATGAGGATGGAATTTGCCAGAAGAAGTTTTGCTTTGGGATATTTTGCACAGTTCTTGAATAGCGCTTGAGTTCTAGCAAAATAATTTCTCGTTAGGTTCACGTACTCAGCCACTAAACTCATGATATTCGCATTTGATTCTGTTAGGGCCTCTACACCCATGCCAAGCTGATAGTGATTGCCATTCTCGGGCACAGTGTCATTTCGGAAATTGCTATTGTCAAGAACACAGCACCGGAAACGGGAAATTCTGCAGATGTAATTATTATGTATCATTTAAATCCAAGGCCCGGTCTACACTAGACTGGAGGAATTTGAAAACGGAAGTTTCACTCTGAAAAAGTATCAAATGTTTTCCATCTACACTACGCCGGACGAGTTTTCAAACGCAACAATCACCGGTCATTTGGATTTCTGTTTGAGGAAAACTCGGGCAGGGAAATCACATAAAATCACTCATCGTGACACCGTCCTTTTCGACAAGCTCCTTTTTCAATATATATAATTTTTTTATGTCCACGCGAAAACGAGAAGGCGGCGTTTTGAAATTCCTCCGGCTGGAAGAGCGCTTTCGAAAAGCTTAGTTTCGTCACAGATTAGTGTGGACCAGGCCTGAGAGCCTTTATTGCTTTCCCCTTCAACTCTGTTATCCCCGGAAGTTTGAGTTTTTAAACAAGCTTTTTTCAAATGTCTCACTCGCTATGGCTTCACATACCGTCAAATGGCCAAATCCCTCTATGAGACTCGCCTGCAAGGAGTCATGGTAGTTGTATTCATCAAAACAAATATCTAGTCTAAGATGATGAATACAACTACTATGATTCCCTCCAGTCGTCCCCCCACAGGATTGTTTATTAGAGAAGAATCACCTACAAGAAAGATAGAAAATCCAAAAAAATGCTTTTTTCATGTGTTGCTTTAGCGTATATATCTCTTAGTTATCCTCTTTTGCCTCCTTTTCTTTGTCATTACATAGACTCACTCTCATGCCCAGCGGGGCACAGGTGTCATAAGAATTCTAAATGCGTTGTCGATCCCTGGATACCAGACAAACCACATTGCGTATGTCGCGAGGGTTTAAGAGAGACTGCCAACGGAACGTGCGTTGGTAAGTTGCCTTACTGAAACAATACTCAATAATACTTTGCTTGTTCGTAAGATAAGAAGGAAGCAACTAAAGGGTCAATTTACTGAGAAATTCATACTCACACTCAGTTTTGGAGCTAGGATCGAATTTGTAACTCCTCTTACAAACTGCCAAAAATTTTCTGAGGAGGAATTCTGAGAAATTGTTTTAGCTCTTGCAAATTATTAAAAGTACAAAGAATCACTTACCAACAGTTTGCTGCGAGGAAAAACATTTGGGAAATTAAACGGAGGTAAGTTGGCCTTATTGTCTAGAGGATAGAGTGTCTGGGGAGAAATAAAAATTAACAAATCGAGTTGGTTTAGCGTTGTCTGTACTCTTATCGACAACGATGTGCGTCATCACAGTGCTCAAAATGTTGTGCGCCGAGTGAGTCCACAACAAATGTTGACCACAGTGATGCTTTTCGCGCATGCATTCCTGGCTCGAAGAAAACCATGGATGGAAAGTGTTTAGGAGAGTGATGTCCGTTCAGTGGGAAACTGCAGTGATAACATGTATATATGTTGGTAATGATGGCTCGGAAATTGGCGCTATTCGAAGCGATTTCCCTAGAAGAGCACAAGGCCTGTGACTGCATTTGACGATAATGCAGTACGGCAACTTTCCACACTAAATTTTTTTGATTATATATATATATTTTTCAAATAGAATAGATAATGGCGATGTTCGGTGAAATATGATGCTGAAGCAAAGAACGTTAAGGGTTTTGGTGGACTGTAACACCCTGGACGTTTGAGAGACACAACCCGGTTGGAGTCCTTGCCGGCATCAACGGGCTGTATTTCTGGCCAAGCTAAGAATTTACAATCACAGTGCCTTAAGTTTTCCATCTGAGTAACAAGTAGCTACGGTTGAAATTAATGCTGGAAGCTTTTCCAGGTTGGGGTATGTAAGGAAGTAAGAGAGTAGAAATAGTCATGGTCACTGAGATCGCTTAATACTTCAAAAACCAAGATAAGCTCCCGCATTTGTACATGGAACAGTACTTTCAGTGCAGAGTCTTCACTTGACTTTCTCCTTGCACCCTGGAATAATCGTTCAATATTCTTCTTTTTGCTGTAGAATGCTTTAAGGATGCGGACTGCAAGCAGGCAGCTCAAAGATGCATCGTAGGAGAATGCAAGTGCACGGACGGACTTGTAATGGGTGACGACAAATCATGCGAGCCTGGTAAGAACGTCAAACAATGAACGCAATGAGTAGAAGCGTTATGACATCAATAGTAATGATACGAGTATTTTATGGAGACCGTAAGTCTCGGAATTCGCGCGCACCTATGATATGGGACAATTTTTCTATTTTTTGAACAAATTGGGCCATCCTGACGTCATATATCCGCGCGGATTCACGCACATGTCGGGGGCTCTCGCGTGGATGTTGTCACGTTGCGTGATCAAATGGTGAGAGTTGAGAGATTCTCTTGCGTATTTTTCACAGCGATGGCAGGGAATAAGGCAGGGAATACGAACCAGGGCGCTTATATGTAGCTTTATGCTCTGAGCTAACGGAAAAGGAGGGTTTTTCAGGGTCGAAAACAAGACTTCAATCTCGCGCTGAGAATGAATAATAAGATCTGCTCACGCTAGTTGTAAGCTTACGCCCATGTTTTTGCGTTTGTTCTAACTTAAGAAATAGCAAGAAAACTCTCTACTCTGGTATCGAGTTAATTTGTGCCTTTCTCAGACAATGGTTAATCATAACCAAAACCTGTTTTGGTGGTTTCTTATTGTTTCTGCTTGTTTGGTGAGTTTGCAAAAGTTTTTGAAAGGAAAGTCTGACGCGTACAATTAGCTCATTTGCATAGTGCAGCTCGTGCACCTTCAAGTCCGAGTCGGTGTTTTCAATTCTCAACAAATCTTAACAAAGATTTTTTTCGTTATCTTTTGTGCTGAGATGCTGCAACAAATTTTACGAACGCAAAAAAGACTACTAACATCATGTGTGTTTCTTCAACATAAGCATAGTGAAGTTTTACACTGCGAAAATGAAAATAGACAAGGAGTGTTGATAACTCGATCAACAAAGTCGAAATCGTTATTCCAAGTTGATTAAAGAATGTGTCATCGTAACTTTGCTGATTATTTCTGCTTTATTCACATATTTCCAGCTTAGCTTTTAATATGTTCTCAAACATTTATCAATCTTAAACATATTTAAAAACTATAGAGTTATTGTTTGAGTTCGATGGATGGGTTTACATATATTCACATATTATGTGAATGTTTAAATATATATATTGAAACTATTTTATATAAATGTTGGAATATGTAATAATTTAATTTCTCTTATATACCGAACGAAAATCTCGCCGATGATCAGCGGCGAAGTATTTCTGTCTGTATAATAAAGGAACCAAAATCTCGCCGATGTTCAGCGGCGAGGTAATTCTGTCTGTGTAATAAAGCAACCAAAATCTCGCCGATGATCAGCGGCGAGGTAATTCTGTCTGTATAATAAAGCAACCAAAATCTCGCCGATGATCAGCGGCACGGTCATGGCACTGAGATCGCTTAATACTTCAAAAACCAAGATAAGCTCCCGCATTTGTACATGGAACAGTACTTTCAGTGCAGAGTCTTCACTTGACTTTCTCCTTGCACCCTCGCCGATGTTCAGCGGCGAAGTATTTCTGTCTGTATAATAAAGGAACCAAAATCTCGCCGATGTTCAGCGACGAGGTAATTCTGTCTGTGTAATAAAGGAACCAAAATCTCGCCGATGATCAGCGGCGAGGTAATTCTGTCTGTATAATAAATGAACCAAAATCTAGCCGATGATCAGCGGCGAGATGATCTTGTCTGTTATCAAGGGGACGGAAATCTCGCCGAAGATCAGTGGCGAGGTAATTATAATTGTGATTGCACAAGGGACACAGGCAGCCCAGACCTTGAATATGCTTAATAAGTGACGTTATGCGGTTGGCGATTGCGTTAAAATTTTAGCCGTTTTTAGCCGTTTCGAATATTGCTCTAAATACGACGTGTAGAAAATAATTTAAGTTGAAATGGCTGACCTTATGTATGCATTGCGTTATTTTGATGTCTCTGTGTTCCTGGAGGCGGTTTTGAGCCATTTAGGCGAGTTAAACTACGAGGTAAGACACTTCATTTAAATTATTTTTTATATATAGGTACCTTTTCCCGTCTATTTAGAGCGATTTCCTAAACATTTTCATACACTGTCTAAAATTGTAACGCAATCGCCAACAGCATAATGCCACGTATTAATCGTATTCAACATCTGCGCCGCCTGTGCAGTCAACATTTTGGAAAAAGTTGAAAATGCCATTCTACCATAGAAAAGGACCGATTTCTTTTACTACAGTGCTTTCATGAAGCTTTTAGCTGTCCTGTGTACTTGACATAAATAGGCATGTTTTGTATCAATTTGAGATTGAGGTGACAGCTTTGTAAAATGAGAACTCGCAAGTCTCCCATTCATTTGCATTTCGCGTGTTGATCGAACACAAGCTCATTACTTGTCGGACTACGTTTGGACTTTTTGGAGTTGCTTTTTTCCTTTAAAATGAGTCGTAAATGGCGCACCTATGCTGACTGTGTTCGAAGTTATGCCAGTGACAAGGACGCTTGGCTACGGATGTACCAAATTCAAAACGAGGAGGATGCCATCGAAATAGCATCAGCTTTGTCGGTCCAGGTAATTACCAGTAAGCTTCGAAGACTTTATACTCTACCATACCATCTACGAGATTTTGGTTGCTTTCTTATACAGACAGAACTACCTCGCCGCTGATCATCGGCGAGATTTTGGTTCCTTTATTATACAGACAGAACTACCCCCCGCTGAACATCGGCGAGATTTTGGTTCCTTTACTATACAGACAGAGTTACCTGGCCGCTGAACATCGGCGAGATTTTAGTTGCTTTATTATACAGACAGAATTACCTCGCCGCTGATCATCGGCGAGATTTTGGTTGCTTTCTTATACAGACAGAACTACCTCGCCGCTGAACATCGACGAGATTTTGGTTACTTTCTTATACAGACAGAATTACCTCGCCGCTGAACATCGGCGAGATTTTGGTTGCTTTCTTATACAGACAGAATTACCTCGCCGCTGAACATCGGCGAGATTTTGCTTGCTTTCTTATACAGACAGAGTTACCTCGCCGCTGAACATCGGCGAGATTTTGGTTCCTTTATTATACAGACAGAATTACCTCGCCGCTGAACATCGGCGAGAAAGAGCGTCTATATGTGTTAATGTTATTTTGCATATGAAAGTAGTATTCATATATTGAGAACATGGCGTAATTTTTGCCGTTCTGTATATTGAAAGAATCACATAATATGTGTTTGTCTGAACGCCGTCGATGTACGCTTTCACACGAAAGTGCGGCGGAAGTGCAATTTGTCATGTTTACTGACTGTACAAAACACGCATCGGCGGGCGCCCTCATTCATCGACAACAGAGAATTTACTGGATTTTTACACGAATAAAACTGAGCAGTATCTACGGACGTAAAGTTATTGGGCCTTGATGAAACATCTAGCATTGCTTACAATTCAAGCGAAACTCAAACTAGCAATTATTTTGTTTTACTTTTCGGTCGCGATAGATTGACAAATTCCTCGCAAGCGTGTGGCAAGAGGAGCTAGGAAACTATGACGTCCTGAAGCTCTGCTATATCTAAATATATCCAGCTAGTTTTTTGCTATGTAATGGAAAAGCTGTTAATCTTCAACATAAGTGAAATTTAAAGTGGGGTAATGTACAGCTCATGTAAAGGAAGCATCCGTCGGAACACAACATGGTCAGCGATATATATAAGCTTACAGCGGAACATACCTAAAATCAACACTGTCTTACTTCACTCAAACTGGAGCAGCTTACGACGAAAATACTTAAGTAAAATTCCAACAGACGTAAACGCGTTGAGTTGTGGGCCAAAATCATGAAAAATTTCGGGAATTTCGTAAGCTATTTCCCCAGCGCGACATCCGAAAAAATCCTCGCAGCAGGTACGCGCGTGTGCGGTGGGCGATGGCGCAATTTTTTCTAAAAATAGAATTATTGTCGCATATCATGGGGACAACCCCGTCCCCGATTATGGCTCCTGATGGTATATGAAACCCTCCACAAATAATTTAACATGGCTCAAAACAATTTCCAGCAGTTAGATTTTGATGGGTCATTATAACCACTCTTTATCACTTGATGCTACAATTAAGGTGTCAAAACACTGCCCAGTTATTACTGAACGCGTTTTTATCATTTTCGTGACACAATAGGTTAGCAAAGCAACAGTATGACCTGCTAAAACACCCTCAATTAAAGCTTTAGGGGCTTATAATTCAAACATGGCACGCGTTATGTTTTTTAAATTATCAAACTTTAATAAGAATGATAACACGCAAGTTTTGGCAAAGTTAAAAAAAAAAATCCGTTCATAGAGTTCAGAGCTACTTTAAAGTTTTGAAAATTTAAGGTAGCTCTGAACCCTATGCATAGTATTGGTGATATATCTCCAGCCAGGTCTGTCGCTGGCCTGTTGTTGACATGGGGTCGTACGGTATATGGAAGGAGACAGTCCAAAGCGAGCTGGTCCAAATATTTAAGCTCTCCAGCTCCAGAAACGTTAACAATTCATGAAGCGCCCACAATTTACGAAACTTCACAAAGTCCTAATAATTCACAACTTTTGAAAAAAAGTACGCTTTGATAATGAGGATGGAATTTGCCAGAAGAAGTTTTGCTTTGGGATATTTTGCACAGATCTTGAACAGCGCTTGGGTTCTAGCTAAATGATTTCTCGTTCGGTTCACGTACTCAGCCACTAAACTCATGATATTCGCATTTGATTCTGTTAGGGCCTCTACACCAATGCCAAGCTGACAGTGATTGCCATTCTCGGGGAAAGTGTTATATCGGAAAGTGCGGTTGTGAAGGATTCAGCACCGGAAACGGGAAATTCTGCAGAGGTAATTATTATGTATCATTCAAATCTGCGGCAGGGTCTACTCTAGACTACAGGAATTTGCAAACGGAGGCTTCACTCTGAAAAAGTATGAAATGTTTTCCATCTACACTACGCCGGACGAGTTTTCAAACGCAACAATCACCGGTCATTTTGATTTCTGTTTGAGGAAAACTCGGGCAGGGAAATCACATAAAATCACTCATCGTGACACCGTCGTTTTCGAAGAGCTCCTTTTTAAATAAATTTGTCTTTTATGTCCACGCGAAAACGAAAAGCCGGCGTTTTCAAATTCCTCCGGCTAGAAGAGCGTTTTCGAAAAGCTTAGTTTCGTCACGGATTAGTGTGGACCAGGCCTGAGAGCCCTTATTCCTTTCCTCTTTAAGTCTAGTATCTGCGGACGTTTGAATTTTTAAACAAGCTTTCATACTCAAATGTAACTGAAGAATGATGATCGCAGTAAATTTTCCAATTGAAGCAATTGGAAAGAACAAGCCTGAAAAAAAAAAAAAATCAGGGCTTCAAGGGGATTCGAACCCGTGACCTCCACGATACCGGTGCAATGCTCTACCTACTGAGCTATGAAGCCACCCCTCGGGAGCGAGGTCAGTTAATTGACTTCATATCTTCCCGTAAGGAGTGAAGTGATGTAAAGTATGTATGAAAAATTTCACATTTGAACTGCAGTTGTAGATGAAAGTGAAAAATGATCATCGCAGTAAATTTTCTAGCTATGAAGCCGGTATCGTACTGGTATCCGCGATACCGGTGCAATGCTCTACCAACTGAGCTATGAAGTCGGCATCGCATCGGTATCGCGGAGGTCACGGGTTCGAATCCCGTTGAAGCCCTCATTTTTTTTTTTTTTTTCAGGCTTCTTCTTTCCAATAGCTTAAATTGGAAAATTTACTGCGATGATCATTCTTCACTTTCATCTACAACCGCAGTTCAAATATGAATTATATTATATGTACTTCACATAGTCAAATGTCTCACTCTCTATGGCATCACATAGCGTCAAATGGCCCAATTCCTCTGTGAGACTCGCCTGCAGGGAATCATGGTAGTTGTATTCATCAAAACAAATATCCAGTCCAAGATGATAAATACAACTACTATGATTCCCTCCAGGCGTACCCCCACGGGATTGTTTATTAAAGAAGAATCACCTACAAGAAACATAGAAAATCCATAAAATACTTTTTTCATATGTTGCCGTAGTCTATATATCTCCTAGTTATCTTCTCATCCCTCCTTTTGTTTGTCATTACATAGACTCACTGCCATGCCCTGCGGAGCATTATTGTGATTGGAAGTACAAATGCGTTGTTGATCCCCTGATACCAGACAAACCACATTGCGTATGTCGCGAGGGTTATAGAGCGACTGCCAACGGAACGTGCGTTCGTAAGTTGCCTTACTGAAACAATACTCAATAATATTTTGTTTGTTCGTAAGATAAGAAGGAAGCAACTGAAAGGTCAATTTACTGAGAAACTCATACTCACAATTAATTTTGGGTCTAGGATCGAATTTGTAACTCCTCTTACAAATTGCCAAGAATATTCTGAGGAGGAATTCTGAGAGATTGTTTTAGCCCCTACAAATTACTAAAAGTGAAAAGAAACACTTACCGACGGTGTGCTGCGAGGAAAAACATTTGGAAAATTAAAGGAAAGTAGGTTGGCTCTATTATCTAGAAGATAGAGTATCTGGGGAGAAATAAAAATTAAAAAATCGAGTGTGGTTTAGCGTTGTCTGTACTCTTATCGACAATGATATGCGTCATCACAGTGGTTAAAATGTTGTGTGCCGAGTGAGTCCACAACACATTTTGACAGTGATGCTTTTTGCGCATGCATTCCTGGCTCGAAGAAACCCAAGGATGGAAAGTGTTTAGGTGAGTGATGTCCGTACAGTGGGAAACTGCAGTGATAAGATGTATATATGTTGGTGTTGATGGCTCGGAAATTGGCGCTATTCGAAGCGATTTCCCTAGAAGAGTACAAGGCCTGTGACAACATTTGGCGAGAGTGCAGTACAGCAACGTTCCACACTAATTGTATTTTTTTTATTCAATGAGATAGATAATGCGATGTTGGGTGAAAGATGATGCTGAAGCAAAGAACGTTAAGGGTTTTGGTGGACTGTAACACCCTGGACGTTTCAGACGCAAAGCCCGGTTGGTGTCCTTGCCAGCATCAAGGGGCTGTGTTTCTCACCAAGCTAAGAATTTACAATCACTGTGCCTTTAGCTTTCCATCTGAGTAACAAGTAGCTACGGTTGAAATTAATGCTGGAAGCTCTTCCAGGTTGGGGTATGTGGGAAAGTGAGGAAGTAGAAATATTCATGGTCACTGAGATCGCTTAATACTTCAAAAGCCAAGATAAGCTCCAGCGTATATATATACGGAACACTTGTTCCAGTGCAGAGTCCTCACTTGGTGTTCCTTTTTGCAACCTGGAATAATTGTTCAATATTCCTTTTTTGCTGTAGTATGCTTTAAGGATGCGGACTGCGGGGAGAACTTTTATGCATGCACCAAAGGAGTATGCAGGTGCAAGGACGGACTTGTATATAACGGCTACTTTTCATGCGATCCTGGTAAGAGCGTCAAACAATAAACGCAATGAACAGAAGCCCTATGACATCAATAGTAATGATACTAGTGTTTTGTGGTATATGAAACCCTCCACAACTAAGTTAACATGGCTCAAAACAATTTCCAGCAGTTAGATTTTGATGGGTCATTATAACCACTCGTTATCAGTTGATGCTACAATCATGGTGTAAAAACACTGCCCACTTATTACTGAACATGTTTTTATCATTTTCGTGACACAATAGGTTAGCAAAGCAACAGTATGATCTGCTAAAACAGCCTTAATTACAGCTTTAGCGGCTTATAATTCAAAAACGGCAGTCGTAATTTTTTTTTAAATTATCAAATTTAATAAGAATGATAACACGCAACTTTGAGGAAAGTTTTTTTCAAAAAAAAGAATCCGTACATAGAATTCAGAGTTACTTTAAAGTTTTGAAAATTTAAGGTAGCTCTAAACCCTATGCACAGTGTTGATATATCTCCAGTGTTGATATATCTGATATATCTCCAACCAGGTCTGTCGCTGGCCTGTTCTTGACAAGGGGTCGAACAGTATATGGAAGCAGACACGCCAAAGCCAGCTGGCCCAAATATTTAAGCTCTCCAGCTCCAGAGACGTTAACAATTTATTAAGCACTCACAATTTACAAAACAAAACAAAGTCGTAATAATTCACAACTTTCGAAAAAAAAAGTACGCTTTGATAATGAGGATGGAATTTGCCAGAAGAAGTTTTGCTTTGGGATATATTGCACAGATCTTAAACAACGCTTGGGTTTTAGCTAAATAATTTCTCGTTCCGTTCGCGCACGCAGCCACAAAACTCATGATATTCGCATTTGATTCTGTTAGGGCCTCTACACCCATGCCAAGCTGACAGTGATTGCCATTCTCGGGCAAAATGTGATATCGGAAAGTGTTATTGTCGAGGAAACAGCACCGGAAACGGGAAATTCTGCAGAGGTAATTATTATGTATCATTCAAATCTAAGGCAGGGTCTACTTTAGACTGGAGGAATTTGCAAACGGAGGCGTCACTCTGAAAAAGTATCAACTGTTTTCCTTCTATTCTACCTCGGACGAGTTTTCAAACGTAACAATCACCGGTCATTTGGATTTCTATTTGAGGAAAACTCGGACATGGAAATCATATAAAATCACTCATCGTGACACCGTCGTTTTCGAAAAGCTCCTTTTTCAATATATATTTTTTTATGTCCACGCGAAAACGAAAAGCCGGCGTTTTCAAATTTCTCCTGCTGGAAGAGCGTTTTCGGAAAGCTTAGTTTCGTCACGGATTAGTGTGGACCAGGCCTAAGGGCCCTTATTCCTTTCCTCTTCAACTCTAGTATCCCCGTACGTTTGAAATTTTAAGGTGGCTCTATATAGTTTTTTTGGCGCGCGAGGCATGGGTGCGAATGGCGCGAGCGCGCGAATATTTAAAAGAAAAGTAAAAAACAAAAATAAACATAACGGCGAGACTTTTATCGCGAGTCGCGTTCCACTTACCGCTATCCTTTTTGACCAGAACAAGTGTTCATCGAAAAACGCCTAGAAATGTGTTTTAAAATGCACTTCTTTCGTGTTCTCCTGACGTGGTTAAACTGAGAAGCCAATTCGCAGCACTTATCGCGCCGACATCAGAGAGAGAAGACGGTCGTGATCGTACGCGAAGGAAGTCACAGAGTGGTCACAGTGTACTTTTTATGGTCGGAGGCTTCGCTTTGAGTTCCCTGGACGATGAAACACCGAAAACAGCTGAAGAGCCTGCAAAGGCGCAACTGACACCGGAAACAAAACCACCATTGCGTGACGAGAAGGGTCGGTTCTCAAGAAAGAAACCCGCTCAAAGTGGAAACACGGACAACAGGACTCGTGGGATAAAGGAGTGGAGTTTCAAGGAATGGTCGAAGATTGGTCCCCACCGAAGAAAAGAGAAACCCGTTTAAGTCAGGTGTGGTTTAAATCTTGTTTTCGCTATACGTGGCACCAAGCAATTCTCTAAAAGTTTTAAGACAAGTGCTTCATCAAGACTTTCTTTGCTCTGAAATAGTTCTCAATTTGAACTTTTGTATTATACCACAGGTAGCTCATAGCAAATTGTCAACATAATTATACCTGAACATTCTGACATTTCATTTTAAAATTCCAACATTTTTAGTTACAGTTACAACCTAATAATTACCATTAAAATGTATAAGCTTTAAATTTTTATCAGAAACAAACAAAGAAGGAAAATTGCATTCCACATGGAAGTAGAATTATGGACTTGGATGTTTTGAGTTCATTGAAATGTTGTCAACACTGTAAGGCAGGTGAGAAGAAACATTTTTCTGCCTAAAGAAAATCAACACTAAAGAAAAGTCAAAATGAATTCTCAGTTTTATGGCAAGTACACACAGCTTCAAGGCTATAAAATTAACAGGTTTCCAAAAAAGAATTATGAGGTTGATTATACATGTATATCTTCAATACATTGTGGGAGGCGCGGTGGCCTCATGGTTAGTGCGCTCGTCTCCTGATCGAGCGGTCCGGGTTCGAGCCCTGGCCGGGGACATTGTGTTGTGTTCTTGGGCAAGATACTTTACTCTCACAGTGCCTCTCTCCACCCAGGTGTATAAATGGGTACCGGCGAACTTAATGCTGGGGGTAACCCTGCGATGGACTAGCATTCCATCCAGGGGGGAGTAGAAATACTCCTAGTCGCTTCATGCTACAGAAACCGGGATAAGCTCCGGCCTGATGGGCCACTTGGCTCGTATGCAGACTTTACCTTATCTTCAATACATTACAAAACGTCTCATATACAATCAGCCATAAAAAGCCTCAGGTTGGTCCTTAAATTTTTGGGCAAGTTCCCAATAACAAGCGTCACACAACTGTTTGTCTATTGCGAGCAACAAAAATGTTTTTGATAAATTTGGAACAAACAAGCAGTTGTAAATTTGCCACAGACCAGAAATTGCATTCACTGCATTTTGAAATGTTGTTAGTTTTTGCAAAAATTTACTTGTGCTCATTTGTTCCAAATTAAAGGAGAAAACACACTGCCAGAATAAAGTATCAGATCTTCCTGAGTATCAATATATTCACTTTAATTTCAGCCAATTTGTCATTGTGGAACATAACAGCAGAAAAAAAATGTGGGTTAGCCTCAGTGTTCTCAGTTACCTCTGCAGTGTGTGGTACAGAGAATGTTGTAAGACCTCCAATGAACACAGGAGCGGTCAAAGAGGTCCACTCAGTCAGGATGTTAATTCAAGAGCTGTTCTTGGGTGTCTACATACAGGAATCGGTGAAACCCACCTAAATAATTTACTGTGTACATTAAATATTCCCTCTATGAATCCAGTAACTTTCAAGAGTAGAGAAAATGAGATTGGGCATGCAGTAGAGCAAGTAACAAAGAAAAGTTGCAAAACTGCAATGTCAGAAGAAAAAAATGCTGCCATGAAAAAGGGTGTAAAAGCAGATGACCGAGGCTGCATCAATATCCCCTGCTCATATGACATGGGTTGGCAAAAACGGGGAAAGGGGCATAACTCTTCCACCGGTCATGCTGCAGTCATGGGTTTAACTTATGGGAAGGTTATGGACTACACTACAAGAACAAAATCCTGCAGGGTTTGCACAAATGCTAAAAAAACTGGAAAACAAGCCAAGCAACACAATTGCCGACTCAATCATACAGCATCATCAAAAGCAATGGAGCCTATGGCAGCAGTCCATTTGTTCACTGAAAGCCTAAATTCTAATGTCAAACTATCTGTTTATGTCGAGGATGAAGACTCCACAACAGCTGCACATATAAAAGAGAAGGTCCCTTATCCTGTAGAAAAGTGGACAGACATTGTGCATGCCAAAAGATCCCTTACTACAAGGCTGTATAACCTAAGCCAACGTGGAAAATTTGTAAATTCATCAACTCTCTCACAGAAAGTTATCAACTACTTGGTCAAATGTTTTCTTATAGCGTGTCTCAAAATAAGGGAAATCCATCAGCACTTCAAAAATCGTTAAAAAGCATTCTACCACATTCGTTTGGAGACCACAAAAATTGCAATGAATCATGGTGTGGTGCCAAGAAAGACCCTATTAACTATAAACACTCTGACTTACCCTATGGCAAAGATCTCTATGGCGATGACTTAAGGAAAGCTTTGGAAAGAATTTTTGATGAATGTTGTACTGACATAGTAGTTGCAAAGTTATCACCTGGGTCAAATTCCCAGAGAAATGAGGCCCTAAACAGTGTTATAGGCTCAAAAAATCCCAAAATCAGATACTATGGTGGAAGTGAAAGTAATGACTTCCGAGTGGCCTGTGGCATCTCGCAAGTAAACCTTGGATATCAGTACATTAGCCAAACACTTGAGAGCCTCAACATTGAACCTGGTATACACTGTATCAGCTACATTGAAAGGATGGATCACAAGGCTACCCAAGACAAACTAAGAAAAAACAGCATTAATTTCAAATGCCGAAGAGCTCAACTACATAAGCAGAAGTTAAATCTTGATGGTAAAAAACAAGCTAAGGAAGGAAACACATACCAAAGTGGAATAGGACTTAACCTGGATCCAAACAATTCTACCAAACTGATCCAAGAATTTGACATTATCAATTTGAAAATTTCAAGTGAGGAGCTGAAAAACTTTGAAACATGCATTCCTGAATTAACGATCAGACCAATGGCGGAGAAATTTCCCTATGACAGAAACACTGTTTACAATTTCGTCATTTACGATATTGAAACAAACACGTCTGGAAAAACCGCAGAAATATGCCAGCTTTCAGCAGTTGATCAATCAGGTTTGCACTGTTTCAACGACTATATATTACCTTTGAGGGATGTAGATATTCATGCTACAAGGGTAAATGGTTTAAGTGTCCGAAAAGTCAGAGGCGTCAGGACCCTGTTCAAAAACAATCAACCAGTCGAAACTGTGTCACTTGGAAAGTCACTCGAAAATTTTCTAACCTACTTGGAGAAACTGTCAGGCGTGTGAAAGGCGATAATAATATTTATACTGTTTTAACCGGGCACAACTCTCAGGTTTTCGATAATCCAACTCTTCTTCGTCAAGGTGGACATCAACTTTGTGAAAAGCTTTCCTGTCTTAACGTTTTCTTTTCTGACACTCTCCCTGTGATGAAGAACTTGGTCAAACGTAAACATCCCTCTCTGGTCTTACCGGATGGTTCCACAGTTAAATTAAATCAACAATCCATTTATCAGACACTTTTCCATGAGCCTTTCCCCGCACACGATGCAATGGAGGATGTTAGAGCTTTAAGAAGAATAGTTTGAACATTTCAGAGGACATGTTGACAGAGAACATGTCAACAACACAGTACGCAGAAAACGACATGAAATACCTTGATTGTCACTAGAACTCCTGCAGACGTTCCGAGGAACGCTTTATCATCCAACAAACGCGGAATTCCCCATCAAGCAACAGATTGCTGAAAAAATAGCCGGAAGTGGCATTTCATATCGAGATCTTAAGAATGTTTTCGAGAAGTTCGGAGCAAAAGGGCTTGATGGCGTATTGTCTCTGCCTCCATCTTCAGCAACTAGCAAGGCTCCACGAGTGACAAAAACAACCCGTATTCTAGCCAAGATCGTTGAGCACTTCAAAGCAGTGGAGGAAACCACAAGTTAAAACGCATTTCCATAAGTATTACAACTCTTATTAGGTATACTTTTCGCCGTCGTGGGGAAAAATAAGCTTCTACATCTCGACTAATTTTCAACTAGCACGTACGAAGGAAGCGAAACGTGAGCATGCGCAGTGCCGTAACTTGAAGAATTTCTATTTTGATGACGTCACGAAAATACAGGGGTCTTTGGGTGGCCTAAAACGCATATCAAGCGCGTTCCAGACGGTGAATTTTTTTGAAAATTGGCACATGGATAGGATTTTTCTTTTTCTCGCTGTTAAGCAAAAATCATCAAATTTTATACTTACGTCAATGTAATATGCGAAAAAAACGAAAATTGCGAATTCCTCTGAAAATTATGTACAGATTTTCTTGTAGCTTTGTCAGTTGAAACTCCTTGTGTGTTAACTGTGTTTCCCCCAAAACAAAGAAAATTCACCGTGTAGAAACCTAGAAACACCGTCTAGACGTCAGGCAGGTTAAAAAAACAAGCCAAGCATTTCTATCAGTAGTTGCCATAGCAACAACATTTAGGTTCTGAAAGTGTCTTCCATACGTAGCCTAAGGCTGTAGGTTTTTTATTATTGACCTTCTACCGAGTGCTATGTTGTAAACATTTGCCAAGGGAGAAATTACTTATGCATATTTAATATCCAAAGCTTTGTGAAATACTATATAGAGCCACCTTAAACAAGCTTTCATAGTCAAATGTCTCAATTGCTATGGCTTTACATAGCGTCAAATGGCCAAATCCCTCTATGAGACTCGCCTGCAGGGAATCATGGTAACTGTATTTATCAATACAAATATCCAGTCTAAGATGATGAATACAACTACTATGATTCCCTACAGGATTGTTTATTAAAGAAGAATCACCTACAAGAAAGATAGAAAATCCAAAAAATACTTTTTTAATGTGTTGCCGTAGTCTATATATCTCTTAGTTATCTTCTCATGCCTCCTTTGTCATTACATAGACTCACTGCCATGCGCCGCGGAACATCAGTGTGATGAGAATTCTAAATGCGTCGTTGATCCCCTGATACCAGACAAACCACATTGCGTATGTCTCGAGGGTTTTAGAGAGACTGCCAACGGAACGTGCGTTGGTAAGTTGCCTTACTGAAACAATATTCAATAATACTTTGTTTTGTTCGTAAGATAAGAAGGAAGTAACTGACAGGTCAATTTACTGAGAAAGTCATACTCACACTCAATTTTGAGGCTAGGATCGAATTTGTAACTCTTCTTACAAATTTCAGAATAAAAACTAATGGTAAAAAACCACGTTTCGATCTCTCTGAGATCATTTTCAAGTTGAAGAAAAAACGAATGAAATATACATATATAAGTTTAAATTAGGGCGTGTCAAACGATAAAATATGTAAATACAAGCGCTAAAATGTAAGTGTTAAAATAATAAAATACTATAAAACAACCTATATAAATAACTTTGCACGGATTGAATCTGACTGTTTGTTTAAGGTTGGCTTAAGCTCCTTTATAAAGAGCATTTCGTAGATCAGGCAGTCGAATTTACTTTGACACTTTCTCAAGATCTTAAAATCACGATATATGTCACTTGGGACTGTTCCATGCTGCTCTTTGATGTGATTCCCGATTGAAGACGATCCTTTGTGTTCCTCAACGCATTTATATTATATAGGTTTATTATTCATATATTATTATTTATATAGGTTTTTTTTTATAGTATTATACTATTTTAACACTTACATGTTAGCGCTTGTATTTACATATTTTATCGTTTGACATTCACACGCCCTAATTTGTACTTATATATGTATATTTCATTCGTTTTTTCTTCAACTTGAAAATGACCTCAGAGAGATCGAAACGTCGTTTTTTACCGCTAGTTTTCATTCTGAAATGTTTTTCAAAAAAAAACTATTTATAAGACTCTTACAAATTGCTAAAACTATTCTGAGGAGGAATTCTAAGAAATTGTTTTAGCTTCTGCAAATTATTAAAAGTGCAAAGAAACACTTACCGACAGTTTGCTGCGAGGAAAAACATTTGGGAAATTAAGCGAAGGTAAGTTGGCCCCATTTTCTAGAGGATAGAGTGTCTGGGGAGAAATAAAAATTAACAAATCGAGTGTGGTTTAGCGTTGTCTGTACTCTTATCGACAACGATATGCGTCATCACAGTGCTCAAAAAATTGTGCACCGAGTGAGTCCACAACAAATTTTGACCACAGTGATGCTTTTTGCGCATGCATTCCGGGTTCGAAGAAAACCAAGCATGGCAAGTGTTTAGGTGGGTGATGTCCGTACAGTGGGAAACTGCAGTGATAACATGTTATATGTTGGTAATGATGGCTCGAAATTGGCGCTATTCGAAGCGATTTCCCTAGAAGAGTACAAGACCTGTGACTGCAATTGACGAGAGTGCAGTACAGCAACGTTCCACACTAAATTTTTTTGTATATATATATATATTTTTTTTTTTTCAAATTGGATGGATAATGGCGATGTTGGGTGAAAGATGACGCTGAAGCATAGAACGTTAAAGGGTTTTTATGGACTATAACACCCTAGACGTTTGAGACACACAGCCCGGTTGGAGTCCTTGCCGGCATCAACAGCCTGTGTTTCTGACCAAGCTATGAATTAACTATCACAGTGCCTTTAGCTTTCCATCTGAGTAACAAGTAACTACGGTTGAAATTAATGCTGGAAGCTCTTCCAGGTTGGGGTATGTGGGGAAGTGAGGGGGTAGAAATATTCATGGTCACTTAGATCGCTTAATACTTCAAAAACCAAGACATGCTCCAGCGTATATATATGGAACACTAGTTTCAGTGCAGATTCCTCGCTTGATGTTCTCTTTGCACCCTGGAATAATCGTTCAATATTCCTTTTTTGCTGTAGAATGTTTTAAGGATGCGGACTGCAAGCACAACTATCTCGCATGCACCGTAGGAGAATGCACGTGCAAGGACGGACTTGCAATGGGCGACGACAAATCATGCCGTCCTGGTAAGAACGTCAAACAATGAACGCAATGAATAGAAGCGTTATGACATCAATAGTAATGATACTAGTGTTTGGTGGTATATGAAACCCTCCACAAATAATTTAACATGGCTCAAAACAATTTCCAGCAGTTAGATTTTGATGGCTCATTATAACCACTCTTTATCACTTAATGCGACAAAGATGGTGTCAAAACACTGCCCATTTATTACTGAACACGTTTTTATTATTTTCGTGACACAATAGGTTAGCAAAGCAACAGTCTGACCTGCTAAAACACCCTTAATTACAGCTTTAGGAGCTTATAATTCAAAAAGGCACGCGTTATGTTTTTTAAATTATCAAACTTTAATAAGTATGATAACATGCAACTTTGGGCAAAGTTTTTAAAAAAAGAAACCCTACATAGAGTTCAGAACTACTTTAAAGCTTTGATAATTTAAGGTAGCTTTAAACCCTATGTACAGTGTTGGTGATATATCTCCAGCCAGGTCCGTCGCTGGCCTGTTGTTGACATGGGGTCGTACGGTATATGGAAGCAGACAGGCCAAAGCGAGCTGCTTCAAATGTTTAAACTCTCCAGCTCCAGAGACGTTAACAGTTCATTAAGCACTCACAATTCAGAAAACGTCACAAAGTCCTAATAATTCACAAGTTTTGAAAAAAAAGTACGCTTTGATAACGAGCATGGAATTGACATGAAGAAATTTTGCTTTGGGATATTTTGCACCGATCTTAAACAACGCTTGGGTTCTAGCCAAATAATTTCTTGTTCGGTAAACGCACGCACCCACTAAACTCATGATATTCGCATTTGATTCTGTTAGGGCCTCTACACCCATGCCAAGCTGACGGTGATTGCCATTCTCGGGCAAAATGTGATATCGGAAAGTGCTATTGTCGAGGAAACAGCACCGGAAACGGGAAATTCTGCAGAGGTAATTATTAAGTATCATTCAAATCTTAGGCCCGATCTACACTACACTTCAGGAATTTGCAGACGGAGGCCTCACTCTGAAAAAGAATCAAATGTTTTCCTTCTACACTACGTCGGACGAATTTTAAAACGCAGAAATCACCTGTCATTTGGATTTCTTTTTTAAGAATACTCGGACAGGGAAATAACATAAAATCCCTCATCGTGATACCGTCGTTTTCGAAAAGCTCCTTTTTCAATAATTTTTTTTTTTATGTCCACGCGAAAACGAAAAGCCGGCGTTTTGAAATTCCTCCGGCTGGAAGAGCGTTTTCGGAAAGCTTAGTTTCGTCACGGATTAGTGTGGACCAGGCCTGAGAGCCCTTATTCCTTTCCTCTTCAAGTCTAGTATCTGCGGACGTTTGAAATTTTAAACAAGCTTTCATAGTCAACTGTCTCAATTGCTATGGCTTCACATAGCGTCAAATGGCCAAATCCCTCTACATGACTCGCTTGCAGGGAATCATGGTAGCTGTATTCATCGAAACAAATATCCAGTCCAAGATGATGAATACAACTACTATGATTCCCTGTAGGATTGTTTATTAAAGAAGAATCACCTACAAGAAAGATAGAAAATCCAAAAAATACTTTTTTCATGTGTTGCCGTAGTCAATATATCTCTTAGTCATCTTTTCATGACTCGTTTTCTTTGTCATTACATAGACTCACTGCCATGCGCCGCGGAACATCAGTGTGATGAAAATTCTAAATGCGTTGTTGACTCCCTGATACCAGACAAACCACATTGCGTATGTCTCGAGGGTTTTAGAGAGACTGCCGACGGAACGTGCGTGGGTAAGTTGCCTTACTGAAACAATACTCAATAATACTTTGTGTGTTCGTAAGATAAGAAGGAAGTAACTGACAGATCCATTTACTGAGAAACTCATACTCAAACTCAATTTTGGGTCTAGGATCGAATTTGTAGCTCCTCTTACAAATTGCCAAAAATATTCTGAGGAGGAATTCTGAGAAATTGTTTTAGCTCCTGCAAATTACTAAAAGTGCAAAGAAACACTTACCGACAGTTTTCTGTGAGGAAAAGCATATGGAAAATTAAATGAAGGTAAGTTTCCCCTATTTTCTAGAGGATAGAGTATCTGAGGAGAAATAAAAATTTAAAAAAATCGAGTGTGGTTTAGCGTTGTCTGTACTCTTATCGACAACGATATGCGTTATCACAGTGGTCAAAATGTTGTGCACACATTTTGACCACAGTTATGCTTTCTGCGCATGCATTTGTGGCTCGAAGAAAACCAAGGATGGAAAGTGTTAGGTGAGTGATGTCCGTACAGTGGGAAAGTGCATTGATAAGATGTATATATGTTGGTGTTGATGGCTCGGAAATTGGCGCTATGCGAAGCGATTTCCGTAGAAAAGTACAAGGGCTGTAACAACATTTGACGATAGTGTTGTACAGCAACGTTCCACACTAAGTTTTTTGGAATTTTTTTTTTTTCAAATTGGTTAAATAATGGCGATGTTGGGTGAAAGATGATGCTGAAGCTAAGAAAATTAAGGGTTTTGGTGGACTGTAACACCCTAGACGTTTGAGAGACACAGCCCGGTTGGAGTCCTTGCCGGCATCAAGGGGCTGTGTTTCTGCCCAAGCTAAGAATTTACTATCAGTGCCTTTAGCTTTCCATCTGAGTAACAAGAAGCTACGGTTGAAATTAATGCTGAAAGCACTTCCAGGTTGGGGTATGTGGGGAAGTGAGGGAGTAGAAATAATCATAGTCACTGAGATCGCTTAATACTTTAAAACCAAGATAAGCTCCAGTGTGTATATATGTATATCTATCTATCTATCTATCTATCTATCTATATATATATATATATATATCTATACATGGAACACTAGTTCCAGTGCAGAGTCCTTGCTTAGTGTTCTCCTTGCACCCTGGTATAATCGTTCAACATTCCTTTTTTGCTGTAGAATGCTTTAAGGACGCGGACTGCTCGCATAACTATCATGCATGCACCAAAGGAGAATGCACGTGCAAAGACGGACTTATACGTGCATTGGACGACGAGAAATCATGCGATCCTGGTAAGAACGTCAAACAATAAACGCAATGAATAGAAGCGTTATGACATCAATAGTAATGATACTAGTGTTTTGTGGTATATGAAACCCTTCACAAATAATTTAACATGGCTCAAAACAATTTCCAGCAGTTAGATTTTGATGGGTCATTATAAGCACTCTTTATCACTTGATGCTACAATGGTGTCAAAACACTGCCCACTTATTACTGAACACGTTTTTATCATTTTCGTGACACAATAGGTTAGCAACGCAACAGTATGACCTGCTAAAACACCCTTAATTACAGCTTTAGGAGCTTATAATTCAACAACGGCAGGCGTAATTTTTTTTAAATTACCAAATTTTAATAAGAATGATAACACGCAACTTTTGACTAAGGTTTAAAAGAAAAAAGAATCCATACATAGAGTTCAGAGCTACTTTAAAGTTTCAAAAATTTAAGGTGGCTCTGAACCTTATGTACAGTGTTGGTGATATATCTCGAGCCAGGTCTGTCGCTGGCCTGTTGTTGACATGGGGTCGTATAGTATATGGAAGCAGACAGGGCAAAGCGAGCTGATCCAAATATTTAAGCTCTCCAGCTCCAGAGAAGTTAACAATTTATTAAGCACGCACAATTTAGAAAACGTCACAAAGTCCTAATAATTCACAACTTTCAAAAAAAGGACGCTTTGATAATGAGGATGGAATTTGCCAGAAGAAATTTTGCTTTGTAATATTTTGCCCATATCTTGAACAGCGCTTGAGTTCCAGCCAAATAATTTCTCCTTCGGATCCCCCACTAAGCCACTAAACTCATGATGTTCGCATTTGATTCTGTTAGGGCCTCTACACCAATGCCAAGCTGACATTGATTGCCATTCTCGGGCAAAGTGTGATATCGGAAAGTGCTATTGTCGAGGAAACAGCACCGGAAACGGGAAATTCTGCAGAGGTTATTATTATGTATCATTCAAATCTAAGGCAGGGTCTACTTTAGACTGGAGGAATTTGCAAACGGAGGCGTCCCTCTGAAAAAGTATCAAATGTTTTCCATCTGCACTACGCCAGACGAGTTTTAAAACACAACAATCACCGGTCATTTGGATTTCTGTTAGAGGAAAACTCGCACAGGGAAATCACATAAAATCACTCATCGTGACACCGTCCTTTTCAAAAAGCTCCTTTTTAATTTTCTTTCTTTTTTTTTTCATTTTTTTTTTATGTCCACGCGAAAACGAAAAGCCGGCGTTTTGAAATTCCTCCGGCTGGAAGAGCGTTTTCGAAAAGCTTAGTTTCGTCACGGATTAATGTGGACCACGCCTGAGAACCCGTATTCCTTTTCCCTTCAACTATAGCATCCCCGCACTTTGAATTTTTAAACAAGCTCTCATAGTCACACTCGCTATGGTTTGACTTAGGGTCAAATGGCCAAATCCCTCTATGAGACTTGCTTGCAGGGAATCATGGTAGTTGTATTCATCAAAACAAATATCCATTTTAAGATGATGAATACAAGTACTATGGTTCCCTCCAGGCGTACCCCCACTGGATTGTTTATTAAAGAAGAATCACCTACAAGAAAGATAGAAAATCCAAAAAATACTTTTTTCATGTGTTGCCGTAGTCTGTATATCTCCTAGTTATCTTCTCATGCCTCCTTTTCTTTGTCATTACATAGACTCACTGCCATGCCCCGCGGAGCATCAGTGTGATGAGAATTCTAAATGTGTTGTTGATTCCCTGATACCAGACAAACCACATTGCGTATGTCTCGAGGGTTTTAGAGAGACTGCCAACGGAACGTGCGTTGGTAAGTTGCCTTACTGAAACAGTACTCAATAATACTTTGTTTGTTCGTAAGATAAGAAGGACGGAACTAAAAAGTCAATTTACTGAGAAACTCATACTCACAATTAATTTTGGGTCTAGGATCGAATTTGTAGCTCCTCTTACAAATTGCCAAATATATTCTGAGGAGGAATTCTGAGAAATTGTTTCAGCTCCTGCAAATTACTAAAAGTGCAAAGAAACACTTACCGACAGTTTTCTGCGAGGAAAAGCATTTGGAAAATTAAATGAAGGTAAGTTTCCCCTATTTTCTAGAGGATAGAGTATCTGGGGAGAAATAAAAATTAACAAATAGAGTGTGGTTTAGCGTTGTCTGTACTCTTATCGACAACGATATACGTTATCACAGTGGTCAAAACGTTGTGCGCAGAGTGAGTCCACAACAAATTTTGACCACAGTCATGCTTTTTGCGCATGCATTTGTGGCTCGAAGAAAACCAAGGATGGAAAGTGTTAGGTGAGTGACGTCCGTACAGTGGGAAACTGCAGTGATAAGATGTAGATGTTGGTGTTGATGGCTCGGAAATTGGCGCTAGTCGAAGCGATTTCCCTAGAAGAGTACAAGGCCTGTGACAGCATTTGGCGAAAGTGCAGTACCGCGACGTTCCACACTAAATTTTTTCGATTTTTTCTTTTTTGTCAAATTGGTTAGATAATGGCGATGTTGGGTGACAGATGATGCTGAAGCTAAGAAACCTAAGGGTTTTTGTAGACTGTAACGCCCTAGACGTTTGATAGACACAGCCCGGTTGGAGTCCTTGCCGGCATCAAGGGGCTGTGTTTTTGAGCAAGCTAAGAATTTACTATCACAGTGCCTTCAGCTTTCCATCTGAGTAACAAGTAGCTACGGTTGAAATTAATGCTGGAAGCTCTTCCAGGTTGGGGTATGTAGGGAAGTTAGGGAGTAAAAATATTCATAGCCACTGAGATCGCTTGATACTTAAAAAACGAAGATAAGCTCCAGCCTATATATATTGTAACGTGCGCGGGCGACAACAACTTCCAGTCAAGGAGTCCAACAGCCAACGGTTAATTACTCGACTCTCAACATTTAGCTTACTTGTACGTGGCAAGTCTACTAACACACACAGGCCACTCCATAACGTGAGTCCCCTATATAGGCTGTATTACGAGTACATTGCGCATCCCGTACTCGCCATACAACCGTCTCTTAGTCTTAGAACTCTTGCGAGTGTACATCGAAATACAACCGTTATACCTCTTAGAACGCGCATCATAGCTCGTGCAATCACTATATCAGTTTCATTACACTTCCCCCTTCCAATAAAAGAGATGCGTCCTCGCATCAAGGGTCACCCCAACAACGCTATTTTACATAATCCAAAAAAAAAAACAACAACGACAACGGAGAAAGCATTAACTTGAAAAAGATCTTTCCCGAAATCTCTAATGTAATTTTGAACTGTTGAAAATGTTTTACTTAAACTTAAATGGAACTTAAATGTAACTATGAACCGTTCCAAATGTCTTGATCAGACTGAAATGGTAACTCTTGACAAATAGCATTCTCGGGGCCAACTTCCAAATTCATTGGCTCAACATGTGCCTTTCGTGAAATGGTTTCAGGCAGTCATGGTGTACAAACTTGGGCTTCCCCTTGGGGGTCCTCTGGATTCCATAAACTACGTCCGTAACTTGTTTGGTAACTTCCCAGGGACCCTCCCATCGAGTTTGCAGCTTGGGACTTCTGCCTTTCTTCCTCTGAAGATTGTACAACCACACCTTCTCCCCTTCTGATAAGAATTTGCTCAAGATCTCTGGTCATATAATCGCTTCTGTCGTCGGCTCGCAATGTCCAAATTGTTACGGGCAAGCTGATGTGTTTTTCTGACCTGTTCCCTCAGGTTCCAGGCAAAGTCGGTGGAATCTGGTGGTGTGACTGGAACCGGAGGAGAAGCGAACATTAGATCTACAGGTAGCCTGACATCGCGTCCAAACATTAGCTCGTTCGGTGTACAGCCAGTGCTTGCATGTATCGCAGACCGATAAGCCATGGCCATAAGAGGTAGTAGCTGATCCCAGTTCCGCTGGTTTTCTTGGACAAATTTGGATAACATAGCCTCCAGCGTACGATTTAGTCGTTCCACCATCCCGTCTGATTGTGGGTGCAAGGGTGTTGTCCAAGTCTTCTTGATATCCAGAACCCTGCAAACTTCCTTAAACAGCACCGATTCGAAGTTACGTCCTTGGTCAGTGGGAATTTGCAAGGGAACACCAAACCTGCAAATAACCTCAGTAACCAAGAGATGTGCCACAGTCGCTGCGGATTGTTCAGGCATGGCAAGTGCCTTCACCCATTTCGAGAAGTAATCCATAACCACCAAAATGTACCGATTTCCCTGGTCTGTTTCCGGCAGAGGGCCTTATACATCAATGGCGAGCCTCTCAAGGAGTGCCCCCACATTGTAAACTTGTAGTGGAGCTTGAAACTTTTTCTGCGGCTTTCTTCGAGATGAGCACTTTAGGCAGTTTCTGCAGCACGCCTTTACATCACGGCTGCTTCCACACCAATAGTAGCGCTGCTTGACACGCTGCAGGGTCTTCTTCACTCCCAGATGACTAGCTGTCACTGAGTCATGTAGAGACAACAACACTTTTTCTTGCAGACTCTTAGGAATGACCAATTTTAAGCTTTGCTCTTGCCGAAGACTTGCGACCTCCCACTTGCAGTACAGAATCCCTTCCTTCAGGATAAGTCTCTCAAACTGCGCCCAATAGCCCTTAAGCTCTGGAGAAAGAGAAGAAATTTGCTCCCACTTAGGTCGCCCCTGTCCAGATTCCAGCCAGCTTATTACAGGTGATAAAATGGGGTCGCATCGTTGCTCATTTTGTAGTTCCTCTCCGTTATTCCATCAATCCAGCATTCCATTTCTTGAGAGGAACCTGCTCCTAAATTACGTTCCCGACTTCCATTCCTTGTAACTGCACCACAGAACGAATCATCATCGGGCTCGCGCCTTGCCTCGATTCTGTCGCAAAATCCACACTCACCACGACCGCATGGTTTCCTCGACAATGCATCTGCATTCCCATGCTTGGCTCCCGGACGGTATACTACTTCATAGTCATAAGTACCCAGGATTTCTAACCATCGTGCCATTTGTCCTTCCAAATCTTTGAAGCTCATCAGCCACTGCAAAGCTCCATGATCAGTTCGGACAGTGAATTTTCTTCCGTACAAGTAATGGTGGAAATGGCGTATCCCATCTACCACAGCAAGTAACTCACGGCTGTGACACAATAATTTCTTTCCGCTTTTCTCAATGCTCTGCTGAAGTATGCAATCACTTTTTCAGTGCCATTTTGAACTTGTGAAAGGACTGCTCCGATTGCCACCCCACTATCGTCAGTATCCAGGATAAACGTGTCATCAAGGGTTGGGTATGCCAGGACTGGAGCTGAGGCAAGATTCTCCTTTAAAGTGCAGAAAGCCTTATTACAGGCTTCCGTCCATGAGAATTCCTTCCCACTCTCAGTCAGCTCGTGTAGTGGCTTAGCAATGTGGGCATATTCATAGATGAAACGGCGATAATAGGACGTGAGGCCGAGAAAACTCCTAACTTCTGCGACTGCGCGTGGAACTGGCCAGGCACTGACAGCTTCTGTCTTACTCGGGTCAGTACTCACTCCATCTCCACCTACGACATGGCCCAAAAAGGTAACTTTCCTCTGGAACAAAACACATTTCTTTGGGCTGAGCTTTAGGTTAGCAGATCGTAACCGTTCAAAAACGAGTCGTAAGCGCCTCACGACCTCTTCAAATGACTTAGCGTGCACAATGACATCGTCCAGGAAAATCAGCAATATTTGCCACGGTAAGCCCACGAGAACCCTCTCCATCAACCTCTCAAATATGGCCGGAGCATTGCAAAGACCAAAGGGCATCACATTGAACTGATACAGGCCAGAACCTGTGGAAAATGCTGTCTTCTCCTTGTCCTTTTCTGCCATCTCTACCTGCCAATAACCACTAGCTAAATCCAATGTACAAAACCACTGCGACCCGAACAGCGCATCAAAACAATCTTTGATCCTCGGAAGTGGATAAGAGTCTTTAACAGTGACCCCGTTCACCTTTCGGTAATCTATGCAAAAGTGTATCGTTCCATCTTTCTTCTTCACCAGGACTACGGGAGAAGACCATGGACTCGATGACGGCTCAATGATACATTTGGCCAACATCTTCTCTACTTCTTCCGCCGCTTTCTCTTTCAATTGTAGGGGAAGTCACCTCGGTGCTTGCTTGATAGGTTTGGACTCCCCTGTGATAATCTTGTGCTGGGTTATGCTTGTGCGGCCGAAAGGGTTTGTAGAGGTGGCAAACACATCTTGATATTCGTTCAGCAAGTCAGTCAACACTCCGATTTGTTCATCATTCAAGCCTTCCGTACTTCTATGCAGCAATTCCTCCAGCTCTACGGGCAGAGATCGCTGCTGATCTTGCTCTTTGTTTGCGCATTCTGTTGGTTGACCCTCTCGAGCAACTCGTACCTCAGTCTCTGCCTTCTGAGCGTTCCTGAACCACGGTTCTCCATCTACCTGATTGCTATCTACTGGTTCGAAAAGCGCTGCCAGGGTGTTTTTCTAGACACGCCTTGGATGTGACGTGGGGTTGAGAAGACGAATAGGGATTGGACCATCCATTTTGATAAGCGATATGCCAACCAAGAGTTTGCTGTGCTGAACAAAATCCAATGTAGGTTCCAGAATTGCCAGACCTCCATTACACGTGTCTAGAACCTTTGCGGCTGCTATCATTTCACTATTTGCTGGGACTAACACCGTATCCTCGACTACCACCCTCAAGCATTGATAATTGCTAGGCTCCCTCTCTTCTGCCGGTTTTGCTCCAGTTCCACTTGCACTTGTCAACTCGGGGATGAATAGTTACAGCTGGCCTTCAAGAGCTGTAATGATCTGACAATCATACTGGCGCACAAAATCCATACCCAAAATCCCTTCCAGCTCTATGTCTGCAATCCACACCTCCTGCAGAGCCCGCTTCCCTTCTACTTCCAATTCGAATGTCCCCTTGCCACGAAACGGTTTTGCACTGCCATCGGCTAAAATCATACGGGTCTCGACTTTCTCAAGCACTGGTCGCCTTGGTGCACTGATCTTCTCCAGTACTGCTGGGCTCAAAATCGTTATATTCGAACCCGTATCCACCGGAAACTTGACGTCCACTCCCTCTACCTTACTGGAGATGTACAGTCCTAGCTGATATTCATTTCCACGCAGAGTACCAGCTCTTGGATACAGGGGCCGTTGATAACGACGCGGGACCGAGCTTAGGCCCTTCGGTTCGGTCCGTCATCGTTTCCCTGGTTGTAACAGAAATTTGGGCAATTACGCGAAAAATGTCCGGGCTTACCGCAGTTCCAGCAATTTCCTCCACCGACATTTCTTGGACCCCACGAGCTAGCGTGCTCCATTCCAGGCAGGGCGTTACGGGCAGGACGATCAATTTTCTTCATGAAATCCTCCATTAGACGCCTCTGCTCTTCTCGATCTTTCTTCATTTCGGACAAATTCTTGCTGATAGATGAATCGAGGAAATGACGTTGTTTGTCTGAAACTTGTGCGCCCACCATATTCGCAGTCAGTCGGCCTGGTCTCAGACGTTGACGTTCAGATATCTGAAATGCCTCCACTTCTGTAGCTATGGAGAGGGCTTCTTGTATCGTTACCGGTCTAGTTTGAAGTATTTTCCAGCGGATATCCGTATCGGCTATTGCATCGACAAAGTAGTCCTTTTCTAGAACTTCCCGCACAGATAGGGGTGCTTCCGTATATGCTTGCCTTACGAGTCGCTGGATCGCCTGTGCAAGTTCTGGAAGTGACTCGTCCTTTCCTCTGGTGCAGCTTTTCAGTTGTGATCTAAACACTTCCATCTTTCCACCGTTACCGAACCGCAGCGACAACGCTTCCCTGAGGGCCTGAAAATTTCTTCTCAAGTTTGCGTCCAAATCAGCCAGCACGGCCTGTGCACACCCTGACAAACTCGCGGCGAGGTAAATGGCCATTGTAGACGTATTCCAGCCATTTAATTCTGCAATCAGTTCGAACTCAACTTGATAGTCGTCCCAAGACGTCTTTCCATCATACGGCGAGGACGTAATTAGTGGTTTTGCCGAGAGAGGGCGGTTTTCCACGTTCCTACGGCTAATTTCCGGTTCTCGACCACGCAAATCGTCTTCCGGTTCGCCGCCAGGTCCTGCGCGGGCCGCATTATCTAGCCGCCATATTTTTTCGTCGAGCAGGTCGATTTGCTCTTGAAATCTGTCGGCCATTCGTCGCTCCATGTCTTCACTGGTACTCAAAATTCTGTTCCCCAATTCCTGGAGAGCTGACATAAACGAAGCTGGTGATTCTTGACCGAAGGAATAGCAACCATTTTCGTTCGGAGTCGTCGAATTCTGCACGACGTCCTGTTCCACATGGAATTCTCCACGATAATTTTCTTCTGCATCCAACTGGACCTCGCAATTACTCTGATCAGTCGCTGCCATCCTAAAGAAGCTCACTGTTCAAACAACGCTAGTAAACTAAACTTTAACGGTCGCCTGGATCACGCCACCAACTAATGGCAACCACAACTAACTACGGCAACCAATAAACAATGTCCTAAAATATATTTCTAACGACCAAAACAACGGTAACTACCACATAAAGTGCTTCGTAGCAACCAGTGCGCCACTACAAGTCGAAATATCTCGTCGTGCAGCTTTACTACAACACCACACAACAGCCGTTTGCAGGAGAACTATCTACACCATAACAAAACCATCTACCTGAACTTTAGCTGACTTTGGTCGTGGTTCGAATCCCACTTCTGACACGAAATGTAACGCGTGCGGGCGACAAATACTTCCAGTCAAGGAGTCCAACAGCCAACGGTTTAATTACTCGACTCTCAACGTTTAGCTTACTTGTACATGGCAAGTCTACTAACACACACAGGCCACTCCATAACTTGAGTCCCTTATATACGCTGTATTACGAGTACATTGCGCATCCCGTACTCGCCATATAACCGTCTCTTATTCTTAGAACTCTTGCGAGTATACATTCAAATACAACCGTTAAACATCTTAGCACGCGTATCATAGCTCGTGCAATCACTATATCAGTTTCATTACAATAAATATATATGAAACACTAGTTCCATTGCAGAGTCCTTACTTAGTGGTCTTCTCGCACCCTGGAATAATCGTTCAATATTCCTTTTTTGCTGTAGAATGCTTCAAGGACGCGGACTGCTCGCATAACTATCATGCATGCACCAAAGGAGAATGCACATGTAAGGACGGACTTGTACGTGCAATGGACGACGAGAAATCTTGCGATCCTGGTAAGAACGTCAAACATTAAACGCAATGAATAGAAGCGTTATGACATCAATAGTAATGATACTAGTGTTTTGTGGTATATGAAACCCTTCACAAATAATTTAACATGGCTCAAAACAATTTCCAGCAGTTAGATTTTGATGGGTCATTATAAGCACTCTTTATCACTTGATGCTACAATGGTGTCAAAACACTGCCCACTTATTACTGAACACGTTTTTATCATTTTCGTGACACATGAGGTTAGCAAAGCAACAGTATGACCTGCTAAAACACCCTTAATTACAGCTTTAGGGGGCTTATAATTCAAAACCGGCACGCGTAATTTTTTCTTAATTATCAAATTTTAATAAGAATGATAACACGCAACTTTTAACAAAGGTTTAAAAGAAAAAAAGAATCCGTACATAGAGTTCAGAGCTACTTTATAGTTTTCAAAATTTAAGGTAGCTCTCAACCCTATGCATAGTGTTGGTGATATATCTCCAGCCAGGAGGGTCGCTGGCTTGTTGTTGACATGGGGTCGTACAGTATATGGAGGCAGACAGGCCAAAGCGAGCTGGTCCAAATATTTAAGCTCTCCAGCTCCAGAGACGTTAACAATTCATTACGCACTCACAATTTACAAAACGTCACAAAGTCCTAATAATTCACAACTTTCAAAAAACGTACGTTTTGATAATGAGGATGGAATTTGCCAGAAGAAATTTTACTATGGGATATTTTGCACAGATCTTGAACAGCGCTTGGGTTCTAGCCAAATAATTTCTCGTTCGGATCACGCACTAAGCCACTAAACTCATGATGTTCGCATTTGATTCTGTTAGGGCCTCTACACCAATGCCAAGCTGACAGTGATTGCCATTCTCGGGCAAAGTGTGATATCGGAAAGTGCTATTGTCGAGGAAACAGCACCGGAAACGGGAAATTCTGCAGAGGTAATTAGTATGTATCATTGAAATCTAAGGCAGGGTCTACTTTAGACTGGAGGAATTTTCAAAGGGAGGGTTCACTCTGAAAAAGTATCAAATGTTTTCCATCTACACTACGCTGGACGAGTTTTAAAACGCAACAATCAGCGGTCATTTGGATTTCTGTTGGAGGAAAACTCGCACAGGGAAATCACATAAAATCACTCATCGTGACACCGTCCTTTTCAAATAGCTCCTTTTTGATTTTCTTTCTTTTTTTTTTTTAATGTCCACGCGAAAACGAAAAGCCGGCGCTTTGAAATTCCTCCGGCTGGAAGAGCGTTTTCGAAAAGCTTAGTTTCGTCACGGATTAATGTGGACCACGCCTGAGAACCCGTATTCCTTTTCCCTTCAACTATAGCATCCCCGCACTTTGAATTTTTAAACAAGCTCTCATAGTCACACTCGCTATGGCTTGACTTAGGGTCAAATGGCCAAATCCCTCTATGAGACTTGCTTGCAGGGAATCATGGTAGTTGTATTCATCAAAACAAATATCCATTTTAAGATGATGAATACAAGTACTATGGTTCCCTCCAGGCGTACCCCCACTGGATTGTTTATTAAAGAAGAATCACCTACAAGAAAGATAGAAAATCCAAAAAATACTTTTTTCATGTGTTGCCGTAGTCTGTATATCTCCTAGTTATCTTCTCATGCCTCCTTTTCTTTGTCATTACATAGACTCACTGCCATGCCCCGCGGAGCATCAGTGTGATGAGAATTTTGAATGCGTTGTTGATTCCCTGATACCAGACAAACCACATTGCGTATGTCTCGAGGGTTTTAGAGAGACTGCCGACGGAACGTGCGTTGGTGAGTTGCCTTACTGAAACAGTACTCAATAATACTTTGTTTGTTCGTAAGATAAAAAGGACGCAACTGAAAGGTCAATTTACTGAGAAACTCATAGTCAAACTCAATTTTGGGTCTAGGATCGAATTTGTAGCTCCTCTTACAAATTGCCAAAAATATTCTGAGGAGGAACTCTGAGAAATTGTTTTAGCTCCTGCAAATTACTAAAAGTGCAAAGAAACACTTACCGACAGTTTTCTGTGAGGAAAAGCATTTGGAAAATTAAATGAAGGTAAGTTTCCCCTATTTTCTAGAGGATAGAGTATCTGGGGAGAAATAAAAATTAACACATAGAGTGTGGTTTAGCGTTGTCTGTACTCTTATCGACAACGATATGCGTTATCACAGTGGTCAAAATGTTGTGCGCCGAGTGAGTGCACAACGAATTTTGACCACATTTATACTTTTTGCGCATGCATTTGTGGCTCAAAGAAAACCAAGGATGGAAAGTGTTAGGTGAGTGATGTCCGTACAGTGGGAAACTCCAGTGATAAGATGTATATATGTTGGTGTTGATGGCACGGAAATTGGCGCTATTCGAAGGGATTTCCCTAGAAGGGTACAAGGCCTGTGACAACATTTAACGAGAGTACAGTAAAGCAACGTTCCACACTAAATTTTTTCCTTTTTTTTTTCAAATTGGTTAGATAATGACGATGTTGGGTGAAAGATGATGCTGAAGCTAAGAAAATGAAGGGTTTTGGTGGACTTTAACGCCCTAGACGTTTGGGGGACACAGCCCGGTTGGAGTCCTTGCCGGCATCATGGGGCTGTGTTTCTGACCAAGATAAGAATTTACTATCACAGAGGCTTTAGCTTTCCATCTGAGTAACAAGTAGCTACGGTTGAAATTAATGCTGGAAGCTCTTCCAGGTTGGGGTATGTTTGGGGTATGTGGGGAAGTGAGGGAGTAAGAATATTCATAGTCACTGAGATCGTTTAATACTTTAAAAACCAAGATAAGCTCCAACCTATATATATATATATAGGTTAGGGGTTCTCTCATATACAGTATATATTAATTTGAAAGTAGCCTGTATCCCTTGTGGATCCTCCATTGTCATCCGCTAAGTTGACTTCGGTCGTGTATCATGAACTTGATCCTTAGTTGGATTTCAAAACGGAGTTATAGGCTTCCCCTACCTTGTCACCTTGAAAGAAAATTTCCCGGGAGACCACGTTCCATGCCACGTAAATCACATCTTCGATTGCCGTGTTGCCAGCATGGTTGTCATGATGGTGTAGTGGATATCACACCCGACTAGTATGCGGGGGGACGTGGGTTCAAATCCCACTCAGGGCGAATTTTCTTTCAAACATTTATTCACTTTAAAATATGATTACTTGGGGTGTACAAGGTTAGGGGTTCTCTCATATACAGTATATATTAATTTGAAAGTAGCCTGTATCCCTTGTGGATCCTCCATTGTCATCCGCTAAGTTGACTTCGGTCGTGTATCATGAACTTGATCCTTAGTTGGATTTCAAAACGGAGTTATAGGCTTCCCCTACCTTGTCACCTTGAAAGAAAATTTCCCGGGAGACCACGTTCCATGCCACGTAAATCACATCTTCGATTGCCGTGTTGCCAGCATGGTTGTCCTGATGGTGTAGTGGATATCACACCCGACTAGTATGCGGGGGGACGTGGGTTCAAATTCCACTCAGGGCGAATTTTCTTTCAAACATTTATTCACTTTTATATATATATATATATAAATTCTATTTCCTTGTGGTGAATGGATTTCAAAAAGCGCTCAACTCTTAGAGGAGCATAGTATATTAAACATATATATATATATATATATATATATATATATATATATATATATATATATATATAACCAAAAAATGGATTGAAATTCTCATCTACTACAAAGTGCTCAATAGCTGAACTAGAGCGGGAATAACAGTAAAAACTCGAGAGCTAGGTTATATGGTCATTTAATCGCTACTCCGAGTTTCATGCCTCATGCGAGGCAATCATCAGGCGACTGCCAGAAAAAACGGTTACATACAAAGATATTTGAAAATACAGAACAATACAATTACATACTAGGTGTGTTGCTAATTAGATGATAACATTTTTCAGCGAGAATTTCCTAGCATGTCTGCAACACGATGCAAGCTCATTTCTGCTGTTCAGAGTTGACATTTCCGGTTTACATAAGATGAAAAATTTCTCCCACAAACACAAATTACATCTCTTGGTAACATTCGAATAAGACCTAGCCTGTTTAACTATGCGCCACTTGATGTCATACTTAATGTGCTGATCTTTCAGGCTCCATATGTATTTACTTAGTTCAGTGGCGTGTTTGTACCGCTCATTTCGAAAAGAACATACGTGATTACGATATCTTAATTTGAATGTACTGTCACAGAGTCCAATGTATGTCTTTTTCGTGGTTGGTGTGGTGACTTCGGCCTGGTAAATTACGCTTTCCATGCTACAATTTCCATCCATGGGACACGTGGTAGATTTCCGGCAGTTGCAAGTTTTCGTTTGATCATTAGTACGTGTGGATTTGTTAATTTCAGCTTTGTTATGGTTAGATATGATTGTTTTGATGTTACCCATGTAGCTGTAGCTTAATTTGAGTGTGTTACGGTTAAAAATTTTATGAAGTGGGTTGGATTTGGGGAAGTGCTTATCAATAAGTGAAAGGAAGCATTTACCGACGTTTGTTTCCACGTTCTTGCTGTATGGTGGATTGAACCACAGGATGTTTCGTTGTCTGTTTATTCGTGGGCGAGGTGTCTGGTTCGGTGTGGCATTGAATGATAGGTTGTAGTTGTATCCGCTTTTGTTAAGCGCTTCTTGATAGACGCCATTCGCGTTATCGAAGCATTCTTTATCAGAGGATATTTCGGAAAGCCTCTTGTTTATGGATTCGGGGATATTTTTCAGGATGGATGGTGGGTGGTTGGATTTTCTGTGCACGTATAGAGGGACGTTGCCTTCTTTTGTGTAAGGATAGTGCTTTCCACTTTGGAGGTCAAGCGTGACGTCTAGGAAATTGACCTTGGTGGTATTTGCTTCGACTGTGATCTTTAGGTCGTGGTCACGGAAAACCTTGCACATGCCTTTTTTAATCCTCTCCACTTCCTGTGGATTCCCCTTGAGGGCTGCCAGTCCATCGTCGCGGTATAAGCCGATGTTTTGGCCATACTTCTTTGTAAGGAGGGACAAAAGGTAGCATCCAACCAATTCACATGTTTCTGCCCCGTCGAAGGACCCCATGGTGACATCGAAAAGGTTGTTTGCAGATCTCTTCTCCCATGGGCAATTTTCGCTGAATAGCAGAGATCGTTTTGCTTGCAGAATAATTTCACGCTCATGACCGGTGATTCGACGGTACTTAGTGGCAAAGTCGAACGCATTGGAAAGCAACTTCTCAGTTATAGAGGGGTAGAACTCACAAACGTCAAAACATATGAACGATAGTGAGCTTTTGTTTTCCAAACTGTTAAACCACTTGAGAACGCTGGAGGTGTTTTTCCACTGGTTTATTTTCGTGCCGTTGATGATAGAGGTGTTAATTTCATCCAGAATGTGTTTGCTTATTACACCGATTTCAGACTTCGATGGGTTTATTAGACGACACGTTGGATAGTCTTGAAAATTGGGCTTGTGATCCTTCAACCTAATAAATGCTTCTTTCTTAGCTAATTTTTCAATGCGATCATCTAACTTGAGTCGTTCGGCTATGCGGGCAGACTGCGCGTCTATTTCTCTTACAAGTTCATCCTTCGATTTTCTGTAGGTCTTAGTGACGTTCTCTTTAATCAGTTTGTCGTACGAGGAAGGGTTCATTGCATAGAAGTTTGTGGTCTTGTCTGCTGGAATGAGGAGGGTGTCTGGCCTCTTGATCTTGCTCTTGATATCGCTGTTTAATTTGCGTTGGAAACTGCATTTAGTGTCATTGAACTTGATGTTCTGGATAAGATTGATCATGTCGTCTTCAAAAGATATCAATTCGTTGATTTGCGGCGGTGATTTTCTCGATTTGAAGCCATATGACTCGTTTGCTGTTGGTTCTGTTTTGTTTAAGAAATGATAAGCTTTCCATCGCATTCGACGTATAAAATGTTCTGTCTTCTCAATAAATGTCTTCAAGTACTCGTTCTTCCTTGACAGCGGGATGTTTATATATATATATATATATATATATATATGAAACACTAGTTCCAGTGCAGAGTCCTTACTTAGTGTTCTCCTCGCACCCTGGTATAATCGTTCAATATTCCTTTTTTGCTGTAGAATGCTTCAAGGACGCGGACTGCTCGCATAACTATCATGCATGCACCAAAGGAGAATGCACATGTAAGGACGGACTTGTGCGTGCAATGGACGACGAGAAATCATGCGATCCTGGTAAGAACGTCAAACATTAAACGCAATGAATAGAAGCGTTATGACATCAATAGTAATGATACTAGTGTTTTGTGGTATATGAAACCCTTCACAAATAATTTAACATGGCTCAAAACAATTTCCAGCAGTTAGATTTTGATGGGTCATTATAAGCACTCTTTATCACTTGATGCTACAATGGTGTCAAAACACTGCCCACTTATTACTGAACACGTTTTTATCATTTTCGTGACACATGAGGTTAGCAAAGCAACAGTATGACCTGCTAAAACACCCTTAATTACAGCTTTAGGGGGCTTATAATTCAAAACCGGCACGCGTAATTTTTTCTTAATTATCAAATTTTAATAAGAATGATAACACGCAACTTTTAACAAAGGTTTAAAAGAAAAAAGAATCCGTACATAGAGTTCAGAGCTACTTTATAGTTTTCAAAATTTAAGGTGGCTCTGAACCCTATGTACAGTGTTGGTGATATATCTCCAGCCAGGTCTGTCGCTGGCCTGTTGTTGAAATGGGGTCGTACAGTATATGGAAGCAGACAGGCCAAAGCGAGCTGGTCCAAATATTTAAGCTCTCCAGCTCCAGAGACGTTAACAATTCATTACGCACTCACAATTTACAAAACGTCACAAAGTCCTAATAATTCACAACTTTCAAAAAACGTACGTTTTGATAATGAGGATGGAATTTGCCAGAAGAAATTTTGCTTTGGGATATTTTGCACAGATCTTGAACAGCGCTTGGGTTCTAGCCAAATAATTTCTCGTTCGGATCACGCACTAAGCCACTAAACTCGTGATATTCGCCTTTGATTCTGTCAGGGCCTCTACACCAATGCCAAGCTGACAGTGATTGCCATTCTCGGGCAAAGTGTGATATCGGAAAGTGCTATTGTCGAGGAAACAGCACCGGAAACGGGAAATTCTGCAGAGGTAATTATTATGTATCATTGAAATCTAAGGCAAGGTTTACTCTAGACAGGAGGAATTTTCAAAGGGAGGGTTCACTCTGAAAAAGTATTAAATGTTTTCCATCTACACTACGCCGGACGAGTTTTCAAACGCAACAATCACCGGTCATTTGGATTTTGTTGGAGGAAAACTCGCACAGGGAAATCACATAAAATCACTCATCGTGACACCGTCCTTTTCAAAAAGCTCCTTTTTGATTTTCTTTCTTTTTTTTTTTTTTTTTTAATGTCCACGCGAAAACGAAAAGTCGGCGTTTTGAAATTCCTCCGGCTGGAAGAGCGTTTTCGGAAAGCTTAGTTTCGTCACGGATTAGTGTGGACCAGGCCTGAGAACCCTTATTCCTATCCCCTTCAACTATAGCATCCACGGACTTTTAGTTTTTTAGAGCGTAAATCCGAAAATATCAAGAATCGGCCGACAGAAGCGAAATAACGAATTTTTTCTTGTTTGGTGAAAAGAACCCATTTGGCTAACTATTTTCGGAAATGACATCAAAGGGTTCGATTTCCTTTTCCTTTCTTCGAAATGTGCAAAACTTGAAAATTCGGCCACAGGACCTTCAGCGGCGGCCATGAGGTTTGAGATTTGCCACATGTTCAACATGCTCGTATGGACGTACCAAACGTTGTCTTAACATGTCCTTTACACAGTTTGTGGGGCATCTCTTAAACTTTACTCGGGACTAATTTTGTTTAAAAATGTTGTTTTTTACAAAATAGTCAACCCTCGGAAGCTGAACCATTTACAGACTTAAAGTGACAAGGCTAATATTAGCAAACTTTGAACTTGTCAAATGCTCTCTGTTATATTTTAGTCAAGTAAATAAATATAACCAAGTAAAAGGAGGTTTTTTATTCTACTTGCCCGGAAAAAAATGCAGGTCGCCCGTAAAAACTGTTTCGTCGGGAGAATTTTCCGTAGGGTCACTTTGACGCATATCTCACTTTTAATTTTTTACTGCGCAATTGCTATTACTTCCGACTTTTTTATTTTATACATTCCCACTAAGTCTTTTAAGGTAAAGAATTGAAATAAATCCAAGATAAGAAGTTCAAACAAGTTTTTACAACTCAGCTTATCAATAGACAAATTCAATCTCTAATGGTTTTTCAATAGCACTGGTACTTTATCCTGAGTCACACAAACTATTTCACACGGTAGCGAATTTTGTGCAGTATGACTAAAGGGTCTGTCTACTTTCCGTCTAGAAAATAACACTGGTGGCCCGTAAAAGTAATTCCGTTGAGAGAATTTTTCAGGAAGGCTCCTTTACAGCGCATCGTATCAGAGTTCACTTAGATAAATCTCCCAGTTGCGATGATAAAACGGAATTAAAATAAAATTAAACATGGAAAGAACTTAGCTGAAAGGTTTCGGGGGTAAGTTAGTATTTTCATCTATATTCTGCCTTTGAAGGTTTACTATTAAACGGTTACTGTTTCGCTCAAAGTTGTTTACTTTACTTTACAAATATTTGTTTGTCTTTGATCATATTCCCGATCATATTAATCATATAATTGGCTAGTGTGATCTATGTTCTGGTAACACAACGTATTTATTAGGGCTTCACAGCTTTACACAGCACTTCGTTTTCGCGGCTTTCGACATGCATCGTTTTACAACTTTTGCAAAGAAACACGAAAGAACAACGCGAGTCACGTGACGCTACAAATACTATTGCGGGGTACCCACGGGGTACCATTACAAGTCAAGTCTGTTCGGTTTCTTGCTTAGTCTATCCGTGCGGGTGTAACGGGCTGTAACAACCTAATCTACCCACAATTCAGTAGAAATTACTTTTAGGCTGTACTTATGTCGTTTCCAGTTTTCCCTTATTAAATTGTCGGCGATACGGAATTACTTTAACATCCCATAGACCTGTACTGGAATGTAATCATCCGTGTAGATGTTTACTTAGATCTCTTTATTGACAGTCAGTAACGTTTAACCGACAACCAAACTTTAACTCGATAAATATTTACTACTTTGAGTGGCGTACTCAGTTTTAAACTTGATGCGTTCAACCCTGATTTGCTTTTAGTGTGTGTAACACTTCCTTTGCGTACTGCTACTTTCTACTGAAATTGATGAGCCTATTGTAGATCTAAAACCTACATAAACGATGATTCTCATTTGAAGACGGTTTAGCTTGCTAAGCAAAGTTTTGCATTCTACAAAGCTAATGCAAAAAGGTCAACCTGTATTGTGAACCGTCAAACAGTTTTGCCATTTCAGGATTGTTACGTGACAATAGACACGCACGTATACTCATCAACGACAGGAGACTAATAAAAGAAAAATTTGGAATTGAGAGGCACTAAGCATCACTACCTATCTTACTTCCTTCGTCCTTTCTCCTAGCAGATTTTTGAGGTCACACAAAGAAAGAGTGCCCTGTAACACAGCACACTATTTTCTCAGTACCGACGCCGTATCCTTACAAAAAACAAATATAGCGGAAAGCGGCGGACTGCCGGTTAAAGGAAGGATTGAAAGAACATAAAAAATTGGCATCTAATAGAACAGGCTCCTTAATATTTTACGAGAGGCAATGACATCTCAGGCAAATCAATTGCTGATCACATTGTCACGCAACACAATTTAGGGGTGTGATTGAGGAACACGTATTTTCACTGGCCTGAAAATCGTATCTTCATCAAGGTAAACTTCATGAAAAAAGTAGCAATGCGATGAAGATCCAAAGCGACCAGCCTATTGAGAATTCCAAAGCTACGAATGAATCTGTTAATTTACGTTTTCAAGGATTTCCATTTAATTTAATAATGTGTACTCAGTTTATTCCGAAGCTCGAGTGAAATATTTAATCATAAAGTAAGAAACACAAATAACGTCTTACCAATATACACCGATTCTGGAATATACCATATCTCAAACTTTTTCGTGAATAGAAATTTTGCATATGAAAATACTACAGCAAAGCAAGTAAGTGTTTACTAGTGGTAGTGATACTGTAAAGTTTAACGCGACGTTCCTTGTTTAATTTAATTATAGTTGTTGTCTATGTTTTAAAGATATCCCTTTCACGTTTCACGAATTTTGTATTTCCATTGCTTGAGTGGCAATCTGTACTCGTTATAACAAAAGTATTAGCTATTTTGCATAAGATCCATGTCAAAAAGGATCCATTGAAGCCATAGTCAAGTTCGCTACCGTGTGAAAGAGTTTGCATGACTCTTGATAAAGTACTAGTGCTATTGAAAAAACAAACAGATTGGTGTATTGATAAGCTGAGTTGTAAAAACTTGTTTGCACCTCTTTACCTTAGACGATTTAGTGGAAATGTATAAAATGAAAAAATATTCGGAACAATAGCAATTGCGCAATAATTAACAATTGAATAATTAAGTCAGATATGCGTCAAAGTGACCTCACGGAAAATTCTCTCAACGGAACAGTTTTAACGGGCCACCTGTAAGTTTTTCCAGGCAAGTAGAATAAAGAACCCGCTTTTATTTGATTATATTCATTTACTTGACTGAAATATAACAGATAGCATTTGACAAGTTCAAAGTTTGCTAATATTAGCCTTATCACTTTAGGTCCGTAAATGGTTCAGCTTCCGAGGGTTAACTATTTTGTAAAAAAACAACATTTTTAAACAAAATTTAGCCCCGAGTAAAGTTTAAGAGATGCCC